>NC_056726.1:361480670-361563170 GCF_019279795.1 Protopterus annectens | reverse complement strand
ATATGTGTCTGTGGCACAAAAGGTACACATACAGGTAGCATACTCACCTTTGTTGCAAAAGGCTGTTCTACTCCCACACCAGGTAGATCAAATACTTAGACTGCAGTGGAGTATAAGGGGAGTGCTGCACTCCCAAGTGTGTTGTCCTTTGGGTGAGACATTAAACTGAGGTTCCCTCTGCTTGAGTTGGTGGTAGTATCCAACACTGCTGTTAAATGGAACAATAACCAAAAACCAAGCGCCAAAAAACCAAAACAAAAACAAAAAAAAAAAAAAAAAGGCCAAAATGTTTAACAAAAGGTTAATTTAAAAAAACATAAAATCCCATTACAAAATACACACCACACACATCACATGACCATGGTCATATGATCTGAATTAATATAAATAATAAACACAAAATAAAAAATTATTTATAATAAATCTACATAAAAATACGCTTACTCAATAAAATATCATGTTATTGAAAATATACAATTGTTAATGTATAATATTATTTCAATCTTGTATGCTGTATCTCAGTCAAAACTTTTTTTGAAAAACTTGCATTCAATGGTGCCACATCTGCTGCTAGTCTTACAATCCAATCAGTTGGTGGTAGCTCAGGTGGATGTAATACATCCCATGTCACCTATCAAAAAGAGTAGGGGAAGTTCCCAGTTGGTCTGGCGAAATTTCCCCTAATCGTATAACTAACTACCTCCTGCAGTCTCCCCTGAAAAGAGGTTACTGGCCTAGTGGGACTAACCTGATCAACAAAGAATAAATAAAATAAATGTTTGTTTTATTCCTTGATTAGGTATTACAAACTTTATTATGTATGTCCTTGGGGATATTCTACAAACATGAGAGATGTGAAAAAGCTTTTAAAAAATTATTTTGATTTGGTAAAGGGTATCAAGGCGTGAACTGTAACTAATGTAAAAAAAACAATGTGAAGTACTGTAAGAAAAATGCAATTGCTGTACTGTAAAGCTACAGCAAGATGTACAATTTAAAAAAATCAGCACAGAAATTGTAATTTATCTTTCTATGGACCTAGCAAACACATGCACACTACATGCGTTTTCTTGTCATTCAGTGCATTATCTCATGAAGCTGGAGCTTTCCAGAAGCTCTGTCTTTGGAATTTGAATTTTGATTATCAAGGAAGGAGACTTGTATACAGGAAGGAGGGGTGCTGACCCACTTGGAGACACCTTTGCGGAGTTTAGGTGGAGTGACTGTCTTCCTAGAAAATCCAGCCCTGTATCTAATTTTAGTTTGGATGGCACATTCTTCTTGGAGTGTTACATAGAATTTATCTGTGAGCTAATGCTTAAGGGTGTTTTCAGTAAGTTTTTGTGCTTGCTGTCAGAGATAGATTGCGGTAATCTTACTTCAACAATAGGGTCAGAACTAGCTAACTGAGAATCAGTATTTTTCTAAGTATAATCTATTTGTTGTAAAATGTTTATTTTACATTTCTCCATATAATCATAAACTTGTCTGCATATTTAATTTTCAAAGTGTATTACCGAAGTTCTTTTAGTAAAGAATGTTATTTATCATTTCAGAAGCTTGAGGCTGGCCAGTTAAGATACACACACACACACACACACACACACACACACACACACATATATATATACTATCAAATGGGCGATCGGACTTTGTGTGATTTCCATTAGTCCGAAATGGCCCATTTGATAAAAACGAAAGAACGAATGATGAAATATAGAAATGTACAACAGCGAATGCAATACAGCATTCACTGTTGTGACTTTCTACATTTTCATGCAGCTCGCGCTATAGTGGGGATCGGGAGATGTACCCTTTCCCTCACTGTAGTGTGATTTTGGAGTTTGTATATGTAAGTAGCAGGGGGTGTGGAGGTTCAGCCCCACACATTGAGGGTGCAGGAGGCTTTCCCCCCTGCAAACATGTTCTTTACTGTGTGTTGCACAGTAATTCCTTTTGCAGAAGTGTGGTGAATTTTCAAATTGTGTCAAATTCGAACATTCACCACTTCTGCGTTCGACTTTTTTGTTGTTCACTGCAGTAGATTTTCATTTCTACAGTTCGTAGAAATGATAATTCGCTTGCAGTGCGAATGACAAAATGATAGTAAACTATATATATATATATATATATATATATATATATATATATATATATATATATAGATTCACTTTATATGCTCGAAGTCCTGAAATATCGAATTTCAGAATCTCGAGCCCAGAAAGTGGAAAGGCTAAAACACTGAACACCCAGAAGCGCAAAATTCAAAATCATGACTTCTATCCTACACACACACCACACACATACATGTACACACACCTTCCTCCACACAAACAAACACACAACCCAATCCTATGTACAAACAGGGAGGCTGTGCCCCCCACTCCCCACTTAAATATACTAACTCCAAGGTCACACTACATACACAAACACATGAAACACCACCACAAGCTACATCCCCCTCGCACACACACACACACACACACACACACACACACACACACACACACACACACACACACACACACACACACACACACACACACACCACAGTAACAAAACTCACTAACACACACTGCAGCCCCTACCCACAACCCTTATAACATAAACACTTACCTGAATCCATGAACACAGCGCAACACCAGAACCACTAATTCAACATCTCCAAAATGGAAGATTTTGAATTTCGAGCTTCTGGGTGTTCGATGTTTTAGCCTTTCCACTTTATGGGCTCGAGATTCTGAAATTCGATATATATATATATATATATATATATATATATATATATATATATATATATATTTATAGGATCATAGGAGCCCCGGCAAACATGTTCTTTACTGTGTGTTGCACAGTAATTCCTTTTGTGGAAGTGTGGTGAATGTTCGAATTCTGTTGAATTTGAACATTCACCACTTCCGTGTTCGACTTTATTGTTGTTCGCTGCAGTAGATTTTAATTTCTATGGCTCATAGAAATGATAATTTGTTTGCATTACTAACGACAAAATGATAATAAACCCTATATATATATATATATATATATAAATATATATAGATATATATATATATATTTATTTTTTTTTTTTATAGGATCATAGGAGCCCCTGCAAACATGTTCTTTACTGTGTGTTTGACAGTAATTACGTTTGCAGAAGTGTGGTGAATGTTTGAATTGTGTCAAATTCGAACATTCACCACTTCTGCGTTAGACTTTTTTGTTGCTCACTGCAGTAGATTTTTGTTTCTATGGTTTGTAGAAATGATAATTCGCTTGCAGTGCGAATGACAAAATTATAGTAAGTCATATATATATATATATATATATATATATATATATATATATATATATATATATATATATATATATATATATATATATATATATATATACATATATATATATTATAGGATCATAGGAAGTTACTAGGCTGTCGACCCAGAGGTCATTTCATACCTAGCTGTTTCATTCCAATGCAATACCATAGATACCCAGGATTGTATTTACTAATGATTGCCCATGTCCAGAAGGGTTGTGGGTGCTATCCCCTGTAAGAATTTATGGTGCCCCATCCACTCATCCAAGTTCCTTTTGAATAATGTCATAGAGGTGCTCTGCTTCACATGAATTGGCAGTCTCTTCCAAAAATCCGGCAGTCACTGGGAGACAAATCTGTCCTTCCAGTATGCCCTATTGAAGTTACAGGCCATATTTAGGTCCCTGGAATGTGTAGCTCTAGTCCGGGTTTGATTAATGGATGTGCAGCAAATTCATTAGGTTTGGGTTAGAAATTGCTCTGTAAGCTAGACATGTCTCCCCTAAGAAGTCTATATGATACTGAGTATAGTGAGAGGGACTTTAGTCTGGCTGTGTAAGGCACATGCTGGAGTCCCTTGGTCTTAGTCAGAAACTTCTGAGGTCTCTCCATTTGCAGCAGGTGCTTTGTACAGTACATGCCAAAAAGGGCATTACACTCAATTATGAGGCTGATGTGTCGTGAGTATAGAGGGGTTATAACCTCCTTTGCTCTAGAGGTGATGCCTTTGTTAATCTAGTGTGCTACGTAGAAAGCCTTGCTTACTAGAATAGACACAAGATGGTCAAAGTTAAGGTCAAAGCCTACTTGTTATCCCAGTCTCTTATCACTTCATAGGTACATAGGTATTGTTGTTAAGCTATTGGGAATGGTGATGCATTCTTCTGCATTCAGTTTGAGACCATAACTAAGACACCAGTTGATGGTCTGCATAAGACCCTCCTGAAGTATACTGACATAATTTGGGGATTCAATAATTGCATCCAGTTTGCAGTCATTTGCAAACTTGATCAGCCACAGCCCTTTAGTTTTGGCCTGAAAGTCTGAGAAGTATATACCAAACAGTAGGGGCCCAGCACTGACCCCCTGTGGCACCCCATTGATGACAGGTCTGATGGTTGATTTGGAGTCACCCACTTTGATAGTGTGTGACCAGATTGTGAGCCAGGGTGGCAACCCAGGATGAATTTTAGTTGTTGACATCCACCTTACAAAGAGAGAATAAGAGAGACTGCTAAACTGCCATAAGATATTAGATTATTGATGACTCACTTTGAAGAATATGTGGTGTATGTGTGTGTGTGTGTGTGTGTGTGTGTGTGTGTGTGTGTGCACTTATGTGCGTGTGCGTGCATGCATGTGTACATTCATGTTGTGTGAATGTGAATGCAGTAGTTATTGCCAATATATAGGTACTGCTGGTAGGCTAACACTGCAAAACACTGGTTTCAGAGTGAGGTGGATAGGTTCAAGTTTATAGATCCCTGCATTTGTTTATTTTGACCCTTATTTGGGTGTGGCTGATGTGGGTTATATACCAGGTACAGCCAAGCACTTAGTGAATATCATCTGTACTGTAGACAACAGGAAAATTGAAACAGCACAGCCACTCTTCTTGATGTATTATTTAGTAGTATTGCTGCAAGTTTAAACCTTGTACCCTCATATGTTATTTTTTTGTTTAATAGTTGTAGATATCTTAAACTGGACTTATATAGCCTGCAAAATAGTGTTGTCATCAAATATGGCTGTACACTTAAAGCCTGTGGCCTTACATATTAATTTATGTCACTGGTTGAGATTGTAAGCCTGAACACATCAGATATTAATTATTGGCAGGCAGTGGTGGAAAAATGCAAACTGGACTTATATAGCCTGAAAAGCAGTTTTGTTACCAAAAAGTGTGTGCAACAAGGTAAGTACACAGAGACATTCATTACACAGCAGCCATTTTAATTTATAGACAGAGAAGCTAAGAAATATAAAAAAGGCTGTGACGAATATACTACAATAACACTGTCCAGCTGCCTAATCAATATATATCCCACATGTAGATTTGATCAAGAATGAGTTGATAGCTGCTTTATGTACAGTAAGATTTCAGTTCTCTGAACTTTTAGTTGTTGAACATGGTGAAAAATGGGAAATTAGCATGTCATCAAATGATCTCAAACTGTAGCCTGAACTATGGAAAGTGTAATAGGAGCTGGAGGTGAAATGGATCTGCAGACAGAATAAACTTGATTGAGATAAAAAAGGATAGCCAGGCCAAAGTTAAAGAAGAAGAAGAAGTGAAGCTACATTTGACCAGAAAAAGATGCTCAGTCTTCACCAAATGCACGGGCAGATGTGAAAAGTCAGCTCTGGAAGCCATAGTCAGTACTAAATGTTTTTCCTGATAAACAGAGGGGATGACATTTTTAGCTTTATATGGGTATTTGAATGTATGATTAATTGGCATGAAATAGACGAAAAGCAAATGGTAAGACTTGCAACTCCTTTGCTCACTGGTTAGAGCAAAGCATGTTTTATCAAACTAAATGATACAGACTATCTGAATTACTTATATTAAAAAGTAACTTGTGAATGTTTTAACTTCTGAAGCTTAAAGGAAAAAGTTTAGAAAACAGACAAAAAAGATCAGAAGATAGTATCAATGATTTAATTGCATAACTAAATACTTATTTTAAAACTGGATGAGTGAATATCAAATTACTACCTTCAAAATGTTGGGAGACCTTATGATAAGGAAGCAAGCACTCGGTACCTCTTTTGGAGATAGTTGACAGACAGGAGTGCAACACTGGTGAAGACACATTGGTAGAAAGGGTGACCTCTGCCTTGCCAGCAAGCCACAACTGAAGACGAAGGATTTACCTACTACTGAGAGAAGGTATAAAAATCCCACAGGAAGTAGCCTAAACTATCACAACAGGTTCCACTGGCAGAAGGGAAAGATGCTGTTTTTAGCAAATGTCACATTCTTGGAGTTATCTATTCCCACTATAAACAAGAGAGATTTGTGTTGTGCAAATGCCCTCGGTTACAAGATGGGGAACAAACGTTATATGAGGCAGCTAACAGTGGTGACAAGTTGTCTTGAGAAATAGCTGTTCCAAACTATCACAAGGATCTCTACCCTACCCTTTTGGAAGGGAAATATTAATAAGAGGGATACAAAACCAGGCATAACTACTAAGTCTGCAGTTTTACAAGGAGCATTACTTGCTGAGGCAATCTGCTTTATTGGAGCCATGAAAGGAAGCCTTTTAGGGTACTGATGGTGAGGATTCCCTTAAACTGAGAAGAAGGGAAAGACAGTAAACAGGAGGCAGTCTTTGATGACATCCTATTAGATGTTTCAATAAGAAATGATTCTGATGCTATGGTGCCTTGTGCATATGGCATCAGACACAGACAAATGGAGACAACTGTATGGAGATGGCAGCAAGGAATAAACCAGCCAGTCCCCAAACCTCCAACAGCAGCTGGTAATATGTCTGTATCAGGGGAAAAACAAGGAAATTGCAGCAGTTTTGAATCTGAGCCATAGCCAGAAAGTACTGTAATACCTTTGGAAGGAGCTACTTCAGCAGAACAGTTAGGTATTAATAAGAAGCCTAAGCATGAGATTTGACTGTCAAAACACATTAGATTACCTACTGAACAGGAACTGAGGGAATCAAACAGGAAGAGTTGTGACAGGCACAGCTCTCCAACTCCATCTTACTGGACTTGAGGGAGGTAGCTAAGGTGGATCCTGATGCTCAGGTGCAGGGGAAATCTGTATATATGAACAAGAGTAATTATACAGAGAATGGACTCCTGAAATAGCATAGACTATCTAGCATAGACTAGATCCAGGCCTACTGAATCTAGCTTTGTTTATTTGAATAGTTGTTTGTTTGCTTGTTATTTCCTGGAAGCTAATGCTTAAGGTGGTGTCTCTAACTTCTTTTCAGCTCAGAAAGGTAACAAATGCCCTGTTGTTATAAATTTTCAGCAGGGTAGGGTTCCCCAAGAAATATCAGTTGATTGAGGTACTAATTTCCACAATCTTCTCAGACCAGTTTCAGTGGGATAATTCATCTTATCTTCTCTCTACAGTTACAGAGAGGTGCCCAAAACACTAGTGATATCTGCATTGCTTACTGTACTTACTGTTTGTCTTCTTTTGGCTTTTCCTTGTTAGTCAACACAGTGCACCTGTTCAAGTTACCTGGCACTTGCTCACTAAAGCAATTATATAAGTCAGCACTAAAAATTAAAAGCACTACACCCTCACTCCCCACTGGCCCTTGTTTTCAATTAAGGATTTCCCAATATTATTCTAGCATGTCCAAAGGTCAGTTGTCAATCTCCTCTCCGGTCCAGCTGGTGAATCTGGGAATCTTGAGGCAATGTTATAACTGCCTCATGTACACAGACAACCCTCTCCTCCTCCCACATAACACAAATACTTGAGAGATGCAGCTATTTAGCCAAACTGGAGGCTGAGCTCTCTCAACTCAGGACTGGCAAGACCAGACAGGAGGAGAAGGCAACTACACACACCACAAAACCAGCCTCACATAATGCTACCACTCCACTGAATCAAACACATAAACACACAAAGACATACCGGAGGCTCTGAGTAAAACTTTACCTAAACAGCAGAGGCCTCCAAAGCAGCCACCCAAACAACTGCTACCTCAAGACACCCCACAAGCAACACATAAACCACAAAAGCAGTGTGCAAGCAGTCACAGCCCTTAAGGCCAAATACAACACCAAACATACTTGTCATAGGTGACTCCATAGTCAGACACACTGACGTCCCACTCACCAGGCTGAACAAGGAGAGGGTCACAGTAAGCTGCCTATCGGGCGCTGAATCCGCCACATAACACAAGCACTAAGGTCACCCATGGCAAGTACAAATATGACACAGTCATTGTCCATGCTGGTGTGAACGACCTGAGACGTACTCCCTGGACTACATGAAAAGAGACATAGAGGAGCTCTCTGATTATGTAGCCCAGGCAGGTATGACCCTAACCCTGAGCAGTATCCTTCCTTCACCAAGAATGATGCCACAATATAGAGACAAGATGATCAGCTTTAACAATTGGCTTAATGTCTGGTGTCATTCAAAGGGGATCCAGTGTCTGTCTGCCTGGGATGACATGCTTGACAAGCCACGCTGCTTGCGAAGGGACGCCTTGCACCTGTCACCCCTGGGATTCCGGATATTGGCTAAGGCTCTTGCCACCCCATAGTGCCTTTTTAGGCAAGGCTCAAATTCTAAACCTACCACCCTAGAAAACAAAATGGGAAGAAACTGAGGGTAATGCTGCTCAATGCCAGAAGTCTAAATCTCAAAATGCACGCACTGAGGCCCTTCTCAGTATGGAGAACATCGATGTCTGTGCTGTAACTGAAACCTGGTTCAAGGCTCCTGAGAGCACCCGGCACTATTAGGTTTTACCTCATATCATGCCCGGCCCCAAAACCCGGACCACACCACAAAAGGAGGGGTGTATCCATATTCATAAAGGATACTCACACCTCCAGGTTGGTGGCAACGCATAAGCTTCGGAAACCATCCAGGTGCAACTAACCATAGGCAAAACTGCTCTACAAATTGTAGCATGCTACAGGCCACCCTCTCAAACTCAGGAACCCCACACAGCCTTCCTGAAGACACTGGAGGGTATAAATGTATCTCCAAACACCATCATATTGGGTGACTTCAACTACCCGAGTATAGACTGGGAACATTACTCAAGCCCTAACTTTCTAGCCCAACGGTTCCTGGAGTTCATAAATTCAAATGCCATGGAACAGCTAGTCACTGTTCCCACGAGAGGAGAAAATATACTAGATCTCATTGTCACAAACATGGGGACAAAATGCTCCACACTGGAAGTATATCCCTCATTGGTGAGATCTGATCATAAACTAAGCTCACTGGAAATCCACATCCCGCCCCACCCCAAGCAGAAAAGACCATAGTGAAGAACTTCTAAAGCAAACTTCACACTACTCAAGACTGGTGTGGTATCCTTCAAGGCCCCTGAGCCAGTGGAAACCACAACCCAAGCCGCGGAAGCCCTTACAAATGCCTTCTATGAACACCTCCAGGACTGCATGGATCAGGCAATCCCAAATAAAACCAAGACTCTTTCCACAAAGGGCAAACGTCCAGTCTGGTGGACCCCAGCCATTAACAAACTTTACAATAAGAGGAGAAAGCTATTACATGATAGAACAAAATCCATAAAAGGGAAGTCATTATTAGTAAAAAAATACGAGCACTCATAAAATCAACTAAGGCCAATTTTGAGAGAAAAATTGCCATGGATTCAAAGGACAATCATAAGGCCTTTTTCAGCTATGTTAGGAACCTGGGTGGAAACTCCCAGATATGCTCAGAATTAGTCCAAAATGATACAAAAATCACTGAACCCACAGACATTGCCAGCATACTGGCAGACAGGTTCAGTGCAAACTTCACCCCCCTCTCCCCCCCCAACAGAGAGGTAACTATCCCAGCCGAGTGTAGACCCCCGGAAAACTCAAATGCGCAGGAGGAAGCTGGTCTCTAAAGCTAAAACACAGCATCAATGGGACCGGATGGTGTCCCCGGCTGTGTGCTACATGAGCTAAATGAGGAATTAAACCCGCACATAAGGCAGGTGTTTAATCTCAGCCTTACCACAGGATACGTGCCCAAGGAGGCGACGGCAACTGTGGTCCCACTCCACAAAGGCGGTGCCTCACGGACCCTGGTAATTACCGCCCATAAGCTTAACAAGTCTAGTCTGCAAAGCTATGGAGAGGATCATAATGGAGCTCATAAACAAAGATATAGGGGACTTGCAGACATTGGACCCGACCCAGTTTGGCTTTGTCAAGGGAAGATCATGCCTTTTGAACTTGGTTGACTTCTTGAAACAGTCACCAAGGCCATTGATGAGGGAAAGGCAGTCCATACAGCCTACCTTGACCTTGCAAAGGCTTTTCGACACAATACCCCACTGGTATTGTAGAAAAACTTACCAGCTTAAATGTAAACCCATATGTCACAAGATGGGTTGCAAACTGGCTTAAGGACAGAACCCACAGGGTTAGAGTTGCTGGCGCTGTGTCAGACTCCAAGCCGGTCACAAGTGGTGTCCCACAGGGCTCGGTCCTTGGCCCCTATTGTTTGGCATCTACTTCTCAAGTACAGGCCAACATGGGAGGACTTTGGCTGACAAAGTTTGCAGACGACTGCAAACTGGGCGCCATAGTGGAAAGTGCATCGGACACGGATATCCTTCAGAAGGGACTCACGGAAACAGATAGCTGGTGCCAGAGCCATGGCCTGAAGTTAAACGCCAAAAATGTATAGTCATACCTTCGGGAAAAACAAGGTAACCCCAAGCTACCATATAGGTGGCAATCCACTAAGCACAGAAGAGGTTATCAGGGACCTGGGGACCCAGGTTGACAGTGGCCTTTCTTTTGACACTCACATTGCTAAAGTGGTTAGAAAGACCTTCTACATTGCCCACCTGATCATGAAGGGATTCACATCCAGATCTAGTGAGGTCATTGTTCCCCTGTACTCTTCACTTATCAGACCAATGATCGAGTACAATGCCCCATTCGGGATGTATCTCACCCGACATCTGCAGCAATTGGAGAGACCCCAAAAGTTCCTCACCAAAAGGATAAAGGGACTCCAAAATCTGTCATATGCTGCCAGATTGAAGAAACTCCAGCTCTATTCAGTCGCATACCGTCTGCTCAGAGGTGACATGTGCCTGACATACAAGGCCATGTCCAACCCGGAATTAATGGACATGCTCCACCTCAAAAAATCCAAATCCACCAAAACCACTAGAGCAAGCGACTTAAACCTTAGCACGGATATAAATAGGACGTGCTGGAGGGATAGATTTATCACTCAGAGACTCCCTATGCTGTGGAATAAAATCCCGGTCCATGTGAGGCAGAGCACCTCGCTGACTCTGTTCAAGAGAAATCTAGACCTGTGGATGGGAGATCGTAGGTTTACCCCAGGAATCATCTCTGTGTCACTGCTGGACAGAGGCACAACAAACTAATGGGCACAGTATTTTTTCATATAAGGGGTGGCGTAAGCCACAATAATTTGGGCTAGGCTTATAAATGCCTTAGGGCAGATAGCCTAGTATAAACCTATGAACCTATGAACCTATGAAATTAGGTTAAAAGATAATCCTAAGAGCCTACCGTCAAGTACTTCTGATCATAGCCTATGGAGCTCCTTTAGGAGGCTATGCAAAAGACTCAAGATGGTGCTCCAAGATGCATGAGCAGTGGCAACATGTTGGTAAGGCAGGAGACAAAGTTAAGGCTGCTTGGGCACTTTTGCTTTTTATTGAGTAATCATTTGAATAGTAGCCAGTGACACTGTTGGGTCTCTAAGTTCCCCAGTACCACATGTACGAAGATCATGCTACCAAGTATCTTAAGGTGATGTCTCTAACTTCTTCAGAGGCTGAGAAGGTAACAAATGCCCTGTTATAAATTTTCAGCAGGGTAGGTTTTCCCAAGAAATACCAGTTGATTGAGGTACTAATTTTATGGTAGATAAGAACTTGCTGTATTCAACTGGATGTATAAGAGAATTTAAGTACCTTTATCTGCACTTTTTAAAAAAAAAATACAGTATTTAAATTGATTTTAACTGTGGCAGGAATATTAACTGAACTGGAAGTTTTGACTCTACTCTTCAGTTATATTAACTGAACTGGAAGTTAGTCAGTGTTTGCTGAATTTTGTTATTTGCTAGTAATTACAGGTGTTGGGTAGCCTCATTCTTTGATTTCCTGTCCTTGCCTATTTAAGTGGTACAGTGTGAAATATTTTCTGCTTAAACACCTCAGCTTTGGCTGGCTAAGAACTTGCTGATTTCAACTGGACGTATAAGAGAATTTAAGTACCTTTATCTGCACTTTTTTAAAAAAAAATACAGTATTTAAATTGATTTTAAATAGTCCGTGGCAGGAATATTAACTGAACTGGAAGTTTTGACTCTGCTCTTCAGTTATATTAACTGAACTGGAAGTTAGTCAGTGTTTGCTGAATTTTGTTATTTGCTAGTAATTACAGGTGTGGGGGTAGCCACATTCTTTGATTTCCTGTCCTTGCCTATTTAAGTGGTACAGTGTGAAATATTTTCTGCTTAAAAACCTCAGCTTTGGCCGGCTAAGAACTTGCTGTATTCAACTGGACGTATAAGAGAATTTAAGTACCTTTATCTGCACTTTTTTAAAAAAAAAATACAGTATTTAAATTGATTTCAACTGTGGCAGGAATATTAACTGAACTGGAAGTTTTGACTCTGCTCTTCAGTTATATTAACTGAACTGGAAGTTAGTCAGTGTTTGCTGAATTTTGTTATTTGCTAGTAATTACAGGTGTGGGGGTAGCCACATTCTTTGATTTCCTGTCCTTGCCTATTTAAGTGGTACAGTGTGAAATATTTTCTGCTTAAAAACCTCAGCTTTGGTGAGCTAAGAACTTGCTGTATTCAACTGGACGTATAAGAGAATTTAAATACCTTTATTTGCACTTTTTTTTTTAAAAATACAGTATTTAAATTGATTTTAACTGTGGCAGGAATATTAACTGAACTGGAAGTTTTGACTTTGCTCTTCAGTTAGTCCCACCCACCCTCCCTGTTTTTGTTTAGGTGTTAATCTTAATGGCCTTGAAACTGCCCGCCCCTCTTGTAAATTTGTGTTTGGATACTCCTTCTGGGCCCATCTCATTTGCTCACTCAACTGAGTGCAGTGAACAAAGCTCCAGTCCACCAAGAACACAAGCCCCAAAGTTCCTTAACGCGTTTTTATTATTTTGCACAGGTAAAAAGCAGTGTTTTCGCCACAAACACAGTGTGGCTTCTTCAGAGGAATTTTTTAAAAGAATACAAAGAGTACCTCCTTTATAGAGTTACTAATTACTTAATTAGTAAGCTTAATTAAAAAAGCTTAGTTAAAAAGACAGACACAATAACCTCGCCTGCTGTTACATTTACCCTTAGAATTGCATTCAAAGTGCAATAAACAATTGTTTTGCACATCAAAAGCATATGTTATGCACACTAAACACAATAAAACATGTAAATAATCTAAAACAAAAAGTATATAATAACAATATATCAAGAAATTATATAATATAACAAATAAAAGTATAAACAGGTATAAATATTAAAGGCTTTTTTTTTTTTTTTTTTTTTTTTGTGTGTAAAAACAGTACTGCCTGTTTTTACACACAAAAAAAGCCTTTAATATAAACCATTTTGTGTATAGTCAGTATTTACATTTTCTATTTTTAAGTATTTTTAATGTATATGAACTAGTTAGTCAGATACATTATAGATTGCATTATAGGCAGAGTAAGCCTGTGCAGTTAGTATTGTTGTAATTCCTAATTTTTAGTTATTTGACTTTCTTTATTGCATTACAAAAGGGTCTTTTGATAGCCTGAAGTTAGCTAGAGTAAATTGTGTTGTCCTTTTAAAAACATGTTTATACTTTTATTTGTTATATTATATATTTTCTTGATATATTGTTATTATATACTTTTTGTTTTAGACTATTTACATGTTTTATTGTGTTTAGTGT
Organism: Protopterus annectens; assembly: GCF_019279795.1. Classification (NCBI taxonomy): domain Eukaryota; kingdom Metazoa; phylum Chordata; order Ceratodontiformes; family Protopteridae; genus Protopterus; species Protopterus annectens. The sequence continues at coordinate 361,549,214 of NC_056726.1, read as the reverse complement.
GCATAACATATGCTTTTGATGTGCAAAACAATTGTTTATTGCACTTTGAATGCAATTCTAAGGGTAAATGTAACAGCAGGCGAGGTTATTGTGTCTGTCTTTTTAACTAAGCTTTTTTAATTAAGCTTACTAATTAAGTAATTAGTAACTCCTATAAAAAGGGAGGTACTCTTTGTATTCTTTAAAAATTCCTCTGAAGAAGCCACACTGTGTTTGTGGGCGAAAACGCTGCTTTTTACCTGTGCAAAATAATAAAAACGCGTTAAGGAACTTTTGGGCTTGTGTTCTTGGTGGACTGGAGCTTTGTTCGCTCGTTTGTCTTCTGCTTTTTTGGTATTTTAACTGAGTGCAGTGAGATCATATTCTGATTTCAGGCACTCCTACTGTGTACAAAGAGAGCATCTGGGAAACTGAAAAAAAAAAATGTAAGCTTGTTTCCTGCCTTTCCTGTTAAGTGGTATAGACTATTTGTAGGCTTCTGAGCCCCCAAGCCCTTCTGTGTTGGAGGGAAGCCTTCTAACTTATTTTTTTTTCTTATAACTAGCCAGTTTTCTAGTTTCAGCACTCAAATCTGTTTCTTTGATCTCGGCACTTGTTCAGAAAAAAAAAAAAAAAAAATTTCATCTGCTTTTACTGTGCTTGTGTTTCTACCTACTTTATTTTACTTTTGCATCATATTAAAAGTACTCAATTGCATTTATTACTGCTTGGTGTAACTCATTCTAAGCCTTTTGGTTTAAACACTTGGGCTTCGGACCAGTTGTTTTGCACTGAGAGGGTTTGAGGTCTGCACTGTAGTGGCAGAACAGGTAGCTTACATCCTTCTAGGTTGGGAACTGCTGATTGAGGGCTCAGTGTCTGTTATTCTAAAAGTGTATTAATTCTGGTTTAAGCACTTGGGCTTTCAGGCCAGTTATTTTACATTAAGAGGGTTCGTGGTCTCCACTCTTGTGGGAGGAGAGGCTGGACTCTGCCCTTCTGAGCTGGGAATTTCTGGTTAAAGGCTTATAGTGCATGCATATCTGAACTGCTTCTTACTGAAGTTGGTGCGCCTTGTTTGCTATGGCATAGACTGGGTTCAGGCCTGCTGGATCTAGCTTTGTTTGTGTAACTTGAGCACTAATCCAGGCATTCTCTAAAGTATTCAATTGTATTTATTACTGCTTGGTAGTAATTTGATTAAAGTGTAGCTATCATTCTAAGTCTTTTGGATTAAGCATTTGGGCTTCAGACCAGTTGTTTTACATTAGGAAGGTTTGTGGCATGCACTGTGGTGGCAGGACAGGTAGCTTTCATCCTTCTAAGTTGGGAACTGCTGATTGAGAGCCCAGTGTCTGTTATTCTTAAAGTGTATTAGTTCTGGTTTAAGCACTTGGGCTTCAGGCCAGTTATTTTACATTAAGAAGGTTCGTGGTCTGCACTCTTGTGGGAGAAGAGGCTGGACTCTGCCCTTCTGAGCTGGGAATTTCTGGTTAAAGGTTTATAGTGCCTGAATATTTGAACTGTATCTTACTGAAATTGGTACACCTTGTTTGTTGTAGCATAGACTAGATCCAGGCCTGCTGAATCTAGCTTTGTTTATATGCTTGTTGTTTGTTTGCTTGTTATTTCCCTGGAACGCTAATTCCACCTAATACATGGCTTCTCAGCGCTTCTGTGGATCACTAGTGATATCTGCATTGCTTACTGTACTTATTTCATTGTTTCACTTGAAAGAAAGTTGCTGTTTGTCGATTTTGCATTTAAGTTACCTGTAACACATTGCACTTAAGTTACCTGGCACTTGCTCACTAAAGCAATTATATAAGTCAGCACTAAAAATTAAAAGCACTACACCCTCACTCCACTGGCCCTTGTTTTCAATTATTAAGGAATTCCCAATATTATTCTAGCATGTCCAAAGGTCAGTTGTCAATCTCCTCTCCGGTCCAGCTGATGAATCTGGGAATCTTGAGGCAATGTTACAACTGCCTCATGTACACAGACAACCCTCTCCTCCTCCCAACAAATTCCAACACATGTGAGAGATGCAACTATATAGCCAAACTGGAGGCTAAGCTCTCTCAACTCAGTACTGGGATAACCAGTCAGGAGGAGAAGGAAACCACACTCACTACAATTCCAGTCTCACATAGACCTACCACGACAGCAAACCAAACACATAATCACACAAAAACATACTCAGAGGCTCTAAATAAAGATCCGCCTAAGCAGCAGAGACCTCCAAAGCAGACACACAAGCAACCGCTACCCCAAAACAAAACACATGCAACACATATCTCACAAAGCCAGTGTGCCGAACAGTCACAGCCCTTAAGACTAAACAACACACCTGATACACTTGTAATAGGTGACTCTATCGTCAGGCACACTGACGTCCCGCTCACCAGGCTGAACAAGGAGAGGGTCATGGTGAGCAGCCTGTCGGGCACTAGGATCCGCCACATAACACAAGCACTCAGGTCACTCCAAGGCAAGTACAAATATGACTCAGTCATTGTCCATGCTGGTGTGAATGACCTGAGACGCCTCCCTGGACTACATGAAAAGAGACATAAAGGAGCTCTCTGAGCATGTAGCCCAGGCCGGTATGACCTTGACCTTGAGTAGCATCTTACCCTCACCAAGAATTATACCACAATATGAAGACAAGATGATCAATTTCAACAATTGGCTTACGTACTGGTGTCATTCAAAGGGGATCCAATGTCTGTCAGCTTGGGATGATATGCTCGACAAGCCACGATGCTTCGCTAGGGACGGCTTGCACCTGTCACCCCTGGGCTTTCGGATATTGGCAAATGCTCTTGCTACCCATATAGTGCCTTTTTTAGGCAAGGCTCAAAAGACAAACCCACCTCCATAGGTATCACAAGGGATAAGAAACTAAGAGTAATGCTACTCAATGCCAGAAGTCTAAACCTCAAGATGCACGCACTCGAAACTCTCCTTAGCATGGAGAACATCGATATCTGTGCAGTAACAGAAACCTGGTTCAGGGCTCCCGAGAGCACCCCAGCACTATCAGGTTATACCTCATACCATGCTTTTCGGCCCCAAAACTTGGACCGAACCACAAAAGGAGGGGGAGTATTGATATTCATCAAAGATACCCACACCTCCAGGTTGGTGGCAAAGCACGAAGCATCAGAGACTATCCATGTGCAACTAACAGTGGGTAAAACTGCCTTCCAGTTTATAGCCTGCTACAGACCACCCTCCCAAACCCAGGAACCCCACTTGGCCTTCCTGAGAACACTGGAAAATATGAAAGTCTCCCCAAACACCATTATATTAGGTGACTTCAACTACCCAAACATAGACTGGGAGCATTACTCTAGCTCCAACACCCTAGCCCAAAGGTTCCTAGAATTTATAAACTCAAATGCTATGGAACAACTTGCTACCACTCCCACAAGAGGGGGAAACATACTGGACCTGATCATCACCAACATGGGGACTCTATGCTCCAGACCAGAAGTGTATCCCTCACTGGTAAGATCAGACCATAAACTAATCTCACTGGATAGTCACATCCCGACCCCACCCCCTGCCCCGAAAACCACAGTGAAAAACTTCTCTAAAGCAAATTTCACATTCCTCAAAACCGAGGTGGAATCCTTCAAAGCCCCCGGGCCTGTGGAAAATATGGCCCAGACTGCAGAATCCTTTATAAACGCATTCTATGAACACCTTCAGGAATGCATGGATCATGCGATCCCGAATAAAACCAAGACCCAATCCTCCAAAAGCAGACGTACTGTCTGGTGGACCCCAGCCATAAACAAACTATACAATAGAAGGAGGAAGCTACTAAATGATAGAGCAAAATCCCAAAAAGGGAAGGCATCACTGATCAGTATTAGCAAAAAACTACGGGCACTCATAAAATTGTCTAAGGCCAGCTTTGAGAAAAAAATTGCACAGGACACTAAGGATAATCACAAGGCTTTCTTTAGTTATGTTAGGAACCTGGGTGGTAATTCCCAGATATGCTCAGAATTAGTCCAAAATGAAAAAAAATACACTGAACCCACAGACATTGCCAACAACCTAGCTGACAGGTTCAGCGCAAACTCCCCCCACCAAAAGGGCAAATATCTATCCCAGCAGAGTGCTGCCCCCCTGACATCTCAGATGCTCAGGTAAGAGCCGCCCTCTTCAAAGCAAAAAACACAGCATCAATGGGACCAGATGGTGTCCTGGGCTGCGTCCTACATGAACTCCAAGAAGAGCTAAACCCAAACATAAAACTACTGTTCAATCTCAGCCTTACTACAGGATATGTGCCCAAAGAGTGGCGTACAGCAACAGTGGTCCCTCTCCATAAAGGTGGTGCCTCAATGGATTCTGGAAACTAAAGCCCCATAAGCCTGACTAGCTTATTCTGCAAAGCTATGGAAAGGATCATCATGGACCTCATAAATAAAGATATTGGGGACCTACAGACACTGGATCCTACCCAGTTCGGCTTTGTTAAGGGCAGATCCTGCCTTTTAAACCTGGTTGATTTCTTTGAAACAGTCACCAAGGCGATTGACGAGGGGAAGGTGGTCCACACAGCCTACCTGGACCTCACTAAAGTCTTTGATACAATACCCCACTCGGGCATTATAGATAAGCTCACCAGCTTAAATATAAACCCCTATGTCACTAGATGGATTGCAAACTGGCTCAAGGACAGAACCCACATGGTTAGAATTGCTGGAGCCATGTCAGACTCCAAACTAGTTACAAGTGGTGTCCCACAAGGCTCAGTCCTGGGACCTCTCTTGTTCGGTATATATTTCTCGGAGGTACAGGCCAACACGGAAGGACTGTGGCTGACCAAGTTCGCAGATGACTGCAAACTGGGCGCCATAATCGACTCTCCAGCCGACACAAGTATCCTCCAAAAGGGCCTCATAGACACAGACAACTGGTGCCAGAGCCATGGCCTCAAGCTAAATGCCAAAAAGTGTATAGTCATCCCCTTTGGCAAAAACAGTGCCCACAAATTACCACATAGGTGGTAATCCATTAAGTACAGAAGAAGTAATTAGGGACCTGGGGACCCAAGTTGATAGCAATCTCTCATTTGACAACCACGTGGCCAAAGTGGTTAGAAAAACATTTTATATAGCCCACCTAATTATGAAGGGATTCACATCTAGATCAGGGAGGTCATCGTGCCTCTTTACTCATCCCTCATCAGGCCCATAATTGAGTACAATGCCCCTTTGGGATGTACCTTACCAGATACCTGCAGCAACTGGAAAGACCCCAAAAGTACCTCACCAAGAGGATCAAAGGGCTCAAACAGATGCCATATGCTGCCCGGTTAAAGAAACTCCAGCTCTACTCAGTGGCATACCACCTGTTCAGAGGAGATCTGTGCCTGACGCATAAAGCCATGTCCAACCCGAGATTAAAGGACATGCAGCACCTCAGAAAATCCAAATCCCATCGAGCCACGTGCTCGAGAGACTTGAACCTCAGCACTGAAATAAATAGGACATGCTGGAGGGATAGATTCATAACCCAGAGGCTCCCTTCACTCTGGAATAAAATCCCAGTCCAGGTTAGGCAGAGTCCCTCACTGACTCTCTTCAAGAGGAATCTTGATGAGTAGATGGGAGATCGAGGTTTACCCGGTATCACTTCTGTGTCACTGTTAGACAGAGGCACAGTATACTAACCTCGAAAAAGGGCATAGCAAAATAAATTTAAAATGGGTGGCGAAAGCCAAACACATTCTGGCTAGGCTTATAAATGCCCTAGGGCAGATAGCCTAGTATGAACCTATGAACCTATGAACCTGTTAACCTGTTTGTGTAAGCATTTGTGATAAAAGGAGCCAAAGCCCCCCCTCCACAATCTGCAGTTCTGTGATGGAGAAGTTTAACTCTGCTCTTAAGGCCACAGCAAAAGCATTCACAGACCAGTTTCAGTGGGATGGGATAATTCCATCTTTTATCTTCTCTTTACATACAGAGAGGTGCCCAAAAATCAACAGATATTTTCTCATTTGAGCTGCTTCATGTCACTGAAAGAGGAGGCCCATGGATTTAATTTATGATGAGTAGTAGAGTATACCCTAAATTTCAGGACTAGGCTGAGGGATCTCATGGGATTGACACAAGGAGTATGTAGTGCAGGTACAACAGTAGAAAAGGTCTGGTATAACTGGATACCTAGAGCTCAAGAACATACTGTTTTATAAAAGTCTTCTTTTGGCTTTTCCTTGTTAGGGGTCACCACAGTGGATCACCTGTCCTCTTATGCTTGGCAGTAGATTTTATGGTGTCAAGTTGCCAGCTGCCTCCAACAAACCCTGTCTGGTCATAATAGACTAATTTCAGGGCCAAAACAGCCAGCTTCCTAGTTAGAAAAGCTATGAATATTTTATAATCATGTTTCTTTTTTCCCAAACACCTTTATTGAATTATCACTTGTGACACAGACATATAAAGTAATCACACTATAATTAACATAACAAACATTTTACTTCACATATATTGCTATATATTGGTTCTAAATTAAATCATTGAATGCTTAGAAAAGCGAACAATTATTTATTGACCCCATGTAAGTGAAAGCTTACGAACTCAAATGCTTAGAACAGCGATTTTTTCCCTTGGAAAAAAATCGCTGTTCCAAAAAAAAAAAAAAAAAAAACCCTCTTAAAACATAACATAAAGTGGGGGGCTTCACCCTCATCACCCCCTGATTTGGGGGGGCTGTGCCCCCACACCCCCTCTACTTAAATATACAAACTCTGAGATTGCACTACAGTGACGAAAATGGCAAAGTAACAGAAGCGGCCAAGCGATTTCTTTCCCAGGAAAATCATTTTTTTATATGCCGTTTCGTCATTTTGCCTTTTCGTCTTTTCAAGTTCGACCAAGATGCATTCGAAAGAATGCCTCTTCGGTCATCTAATAGGAACCCTATATATCATATAACCTAAGCAACATTACATAAATTATTTCAATTCCTGCCTTTTTTTTAAACAAGAATCATCTTTATTAAACCATCACTTACTAAATACTACATAGGCAATCATACATTTATATAAATGAAAACAAACTACACCTACACAATCTTAGTCGCAAGCATTTTACATCACAAACCATACTGACAAACTCTCAGTTGCAAACTTTATACATCACTTATAATCTACCCAATCATTTTCAGTCAGACATTACATACCTCATTTAAGTCCTGATGCCTTTTAAACCTCATTCCTCCTTTGTATGTATTGTTCCCACAATTCCCATTTTTTCCCATATAGTTTGCTCCTACCCTTTTCTAAAGATCCCAATTCCAGTTGTTTTATCTCTGTTACTATATTCACTACTTCTAGTATAGTTGGTTTAGATTTTGATTTCCATTTTCTACTAACTGCTTTTTTGGCAGCCACCATTATTAGACACAGCAAGGCTTTACCATATCTAGGCAATTATGATTCTGTATCAAATCTCAGAAAATTCATCTCCCTTGTCTGACCAATCTGCCCACCCAGCATCTCCGACAGTGCATCCCACAGGGAATCTTAAAGTCTGCTAATTCACCGGACTCCCAGAAAATATGTTCCCAATTACCTCTTTCTTCTCCATCACACCTCAAACATTTGCTGTCTGCCTGAGGAAAAATTCTCTGGAGCCTACTTGGTGTATAGAAATATCTATGCAAATATTTTCAGGCAAAGATTTCAGGCAAAAATACTAAATCTTCTAGATTTTATTGCATATTTGGGAGACATACTTATATCCTCCCATTGTTTATTTGTGAATTGATTATCCATTCTCTCTTCCCAATCCTTTATGACCTCCTCTGATTGATTCTTATAGTAATCATGCAATATTTTATATGCTCTACTATTCCTGTGGAAGTTTGGAAGCTAGGAGGAAAACGATGATAAAGATCTGGAAGGTTCTGTTTAACAGTATTATAAGAGGAGGAGAATCACCAACATCCTAGAAGAGAGCAGTGGTAGCTAAAATACCTAAACAAGGTAAAGATCCATCAGATCCGGTTTCATGCAGGCCTATTTCAATACTAATCCATTATTATAAAGTGTTCATGTCTATAATGTCTAAAAGAATGGCAAAAGTAATGCAAAAACTGATAGATATGGATCAATGTAGTTTTGTGGAGGGGAGGCAAAAATTAGACAATAATAACAAAACACTGATGATCCAGAAGTAAACAGAATGTAAGAAAATGCCATTGTTGTTGGTTGGTCTTGATGCAGAGAAAGCATTTGACATAGTAAGCTGGGACTTTATGAGCAGAGCAATTGAAGCATTTGCATTTCCTGAAAAAATTATAAGGTTGATTAGGTGGGTATATGAGGGATCAGAAGTAAAAATTAAAGTGGGTGGGGTCCTCTCATAATTTCTGCTTGAGTAGAAGCACCGGGCAGGGGTGTCCTCTTTACCCTTTATTGTTTACATTATATTTAGAACCACTGGCAAAGAAAATAAGGAACTCAGAAATTCAAGGATATAATCGGTATCAAGAAGAGCTGGCTTTATTTGCAGATGATATTATTTCATACCTGACAAAAACAGAAAGTGACATTACAGTTTTGTGGAACATTTTGAGACAGTTTCAGATCTTTTCAGGATACAAAATTAATGGAGCTAAAACAAAGGCAATAGCTGTAAAGTATGTACCCACACACAAATGAGTTCAGGAATATCCATATTTATGGGGCATGATAAAATAAAGTATTTAGGAATATGGATTAAAAATGATTCCAGTGTGTCAGCTAAGGATATGTGGGAAGAGACTAAACAATAGATAATACAAAAACTGAGAAAATGAAAGTTTTGTTATATGGATATGGATAATAAGATAAAAGCATCTAAAATGTTTTTAGTCCCTTTAGTCTTATACACAGGTCAAGCATATTTTTAATCAACCAGAGGAGAAGTTGTGAATAGCAGTTAATAAAGTGGTGAAGGACTTTATCTGGGAAGGGAAGATGGCAAGAGTCAAGTGGGATAAGCTGATTCTTCTAGTAGAACAAGGCTTATTGGGTTTACCCAATTTGAAGGGATATTTCAGACCTACACAGTTAAGACTCCTATACATAGTGTGATGCCCCTGCACTGGCCCAGTAATCAAGGAGCCTCAATCCTCACCACTGGCAACAGTAGGGAATGCACACACTGGCAGGATGACAAGTACACACACAGTAAAGTGCAATTTCCATTAAGGGCACACAGAGATCACAGTCAGTCTGGGGCTGGTTTCTCCCTCTTTCTCTAGATTCTCAATAAGTCTCTCCACTGGCACAGTTATAGGGTTTAGATCTCAGCTGAGTGGCCAAACCAAGATCTCCAGCACCCTCTCTGTCCAACCAGTGCTTTGTGTCCCTCCAAACGTAGCTGACATACACACTCTTTGAGATTTGATTTATATATAAACACACACAAACACACACACACACACACACACACACACACACACACACACACACACACACACACACACACACACACACACACACACACACACACACACTCCTGGGAAAGGCTTGCACAGGTTTACTAGCTATGCCCTCTTCTGCCCAGACTATAAGGTAGCCATGTCTGCCACCAGACACTCTTTATCAGCTACTTTAAGGCCCTTAACAAAGAGTGTCCAATCTTACTGTGTAATGTTACTATTAATCCAAATGGTAGTGTGACCAAGTGCCAGGCTGTTAGAAGTGGCCTGTGCCGTGTCACCAAATAGATAAGCAAGTACTCTAAGAGCTTAAATATCTCTAAACAGACAATCTACAACAGGATTAACTTAGGTTCCCTTACTATTTACCCCATTCTTATACCCTTCAGGGCTATCACACCTCTCTGAAGTTTCTCTTGGCTTAACCTTAGGGACAATGCTTTCATTGCTGTTTGTGTGACTTGGAAATTATGTCTTGACAGTCAATGTCTGAAATTCTAACTTGTTTTTGTTATAATCCTCTAATATTTAATTGGTTTCCTGAAACTTTCTGTTCACTTCCTGGGTTAGTTTGAATTTCTCTTTTTGTAGATTTAATTTAATATTGTTTGATAGCCTTCCCATGTTGCCCATTCTCCATAACCTGTTTAGTCTTTGTGTGGGCCATCACATAGTTTTTCAGTTGCCCTTTTCATTTCATAGTATCATAGGATCATCGAAAGCTACTAGGGTAATGGCCTTGGGGCCAAGAGTTTATCCCCCAAAAATAAACCTCAGTCAGCACCTGTTGCCCCTGTCAATGAGGGACACAGGTTGAACACCTGGGACAAATTTGTGGTTTCCCATCCACTCATCAAGGTTGCGCTTGAAGAGGGTCAGCAAGGCACTCTGTTTGACATGTTTGGGAAGCCTGTTCTAGAGACGGGGCAGCCACTGGGAGACAAACCTGTCACTCCAGCAGGTTTTGTTGATGTCGTATATTAGATTTAGGCCTTTTGACTGGGTAATCCGTGAGGAGTTAGACTTAAGGATATGGAATATCTCTAGTAGGGCAGGGTCAGATATTACCTTGTAGGTGAGTCACAGATCACCTCTGAGCAATCTGTACAATATTGAGCAGAGTGATAGTGATATGAGCCTGTCCACATAGGACAGATGTTGGAGGCCATGGATTCTCTTTGTGAGGTATTTCTCTGCCCTTTCCAGTTGGTGCAGGTGTTTGGACAGGTACATACTAAATGGGGTGTTATGATCAATTATTGGCCTAATGAGGGAAGAGTACAGAGATGAAATAACATCCTTTTTGTCTAGATGCAATCCCTTTACTTATGCGATGAAACAAGTAAAAGGCTTTTCTGACCACCGCCATTACATGATGGTTGAATTTGAGATTGTTGTTAACCTGAGTACCCAAGTCTCTTACCACAGGTTGTTTACTTAGGGGGTTGCCGTTGATGTGGAAATCAGTAGGGGCCATGTTTTTGCCAAGTGGTATGATAATACATTTTTTTTGCTTTTAACTTAAGGCCATGACATTGGCACCTGTCATTTATTGCTGTGAGATCCCCTTGCAGTATGTTAACATCATTTGGGGAATCAATAACAGCACCATTCCCCTACCCCGCAGGGTCAGCACTTCTGTTTGCCTTATATAACTTCTGCCTCCCTCTCAGTCTGTTTCCCCAGCTTGCAGAGAGCCTCCAGTGTTTCACTTAGCCTTTCCTAGCTTTCTACCCAAACTCTATAATCACTAGAGCGTGATCTAACCACACTACGTATCCTACTGTTTGTTTTTTAACTAAGCATGCATGATCAATGGATACGTAGTACCTGTCCAGTCTTGACCAGACACTGTATCTAGCTGAGTAATATGTAAAGTCCTGTATGTCCACCCTCTCTTCTATCCCCATTGTAGTACATTTTGCAAGTATACCATCCCAAACATTTCTAAATAAGCACCTAGTAATTTTTCCTGGGGTAGAGAGGGCTATCTTCCTGAAATCTGAGTCAACACCTTGCTCTCTAGTTACCAAGTTCTAAACTCCCACTGTTATTGTTATACCCTATTGGACTGCCATCAGATTTCTCAACATTTGTCTCAACTCACTGTGCTTCAATCTCACCAGGACATAAACTGTGGCCACGGTTCAATATTTCCCATCCCACACACCCCTAACTGCTACATAGCAACCTGAGGGATCCACTAGGGTTTGCTCAACTGCAAAGGATTCTCCTTTCCTTAATAATAGGACCACTCATCTTCTGCAAGCACCCTTATAACTAAATGAGGCCAACAACAAATATTCCCTATTTTGCAGTTTTTGGTGCTCTTTCTCTGAGAGATGAGTTTTGTGTAGGGCTATATCAGTAGGTTTATATTTCTTTAGTATCAGAATTCCTCTCTTCCTCTTCACAGGGGTGGTAATCCCATTTACATTTCAGATAACCACCATTATTCTACCTGCTTCTTTATATTCACCTACAGTGTAGATAACACTGTCTCATTCCAGCATTAAAGCCCCACTCCATCACATAGTATGATTCTGCATGCACACTGTCTCCAGAAAATAAATCACTAACGACTGTAATTGTTTACTATAAAACACATTGAACTGTATACATATAAGAGCAGCCACTTCCTATGAATAGGATTTGAGTCCTAGTGTAATTGGCTGATGTTTGCCTTATTCATGGCACTTATAACTGTGGTACATCATGTAGAAACCTCCCACATGCTCCTTCCAGATGTCAGCTTTTGTTACCTCTTTTGGGTTCTGTGAGGTCTCCGAAATGCTCATTAGGAAGAAGAATGCCCCAGTGAATCTACCGAAGCTGGTGGATCACATTCTGGTAGAAACTGTTGCTTTCTTTCATTATGCTGTAGTCTACAGTCAGTTCTGGCTAGTTAAGTGCTGGGCAGACTTAGAGGAATAGAGTTAACTAGTAAATTAACCAATCGGCAGGTGGGAGTGGAATCAGTATCTTATCTTGGTCACCAGGTGGGTGGTGGCTTGATCTATACACACTATGCTAAGGTGGAGGCTATCCATGCTTGACAGACTATGAATGGTGTCAGTAATGCAAACTCAGGCAGCTCTTCAAAAAAAAGGAACTGAAGAGTTTAGGTAAAGACATTCATCATATACTCAAGTTTTGTTTCTTGACGGGGAGGTGGGGGTGGGTTTCCAAGACAGTTCAACTGAGGTCTACAAAGTGGGGAGAAATATGAGGAATTGTATAAAAGCTGTAGCTTTTGCTTCCTACAAAAGATGCATCCCAGATGAGAAATGTGAAAAATCTTTATATAAAAACCTGCAACTGTTTTTTTCTGTAAAATGGTGGCAAAAAAGTAACATAAAAATATGTAAAGAACTATACAGAACATTTAATTGCTTTACTCTAAAGGTGCAATAAAATGTCATGAAATTATACAGAAATGTAACTTCCCCCTTGTGGAAAAGGCTTGCCCCCAATAGCTCACAATTAGTAGAGTTTTCACTTTTATCAGTTACGTCTTCCACTCAGTGCATTACCTCATTTAGCCAGAATTTTCCAGAAGATTTGCATTTACAATTTTTCTACACGTGTATATTACTATTCACATGCATATCTATATGTTTAATTTTCAAACTACATTACCCTAAGTTCTTTAAGTAACAAATGTAATTTATCCAGTTTCAAATGTTTGTCATTTGTTGCATAATTAAAGAAGATATGAGTTTTAACTGTTGGCAGCCACCTTATAAAGAGCAACAGCTAAACAACCATAGGATATTAGATTATAGCTGACTCATTTTTAAAAGTGTATGGTAATTGCATCCTGGGTACTTCCGCGGTGGTGCAGCGGTAGCGTTGTTGCCTCACAGCAAGAGGTTATCCCATTCGATTCTCGGCTGGAGTGCGGGGAGTGCCTTCTGTGTGCAGTCTGCATGTCCTCCCCGCGGTTGGGTGGGCATTCGAAAGACATGCATAAATGGGCGTGCCTTCATTGTAGGCTGAACATCAAGCTGACACCTTGGCGTTTGTGAAAATCTACTGCCAATCATCAGCAGACCGGAGTTCCGCTGTGGCGACCCTAACCGGGAAAAGCCGAAAGACAACAACAACAATGGTAATTGCACCCTGGGTATTCAGAGATTGGTCTGGCTGGTGGTAGTGAGCTAGTACAGGAACCCAAAGTAGTTTGTAACACTGAAAGGCATTATTGGCCTCTTTTGTTAATCATTTCTTTGAATGTTATAGTTTTAGCCAATGTACGGTTTCTGTTGATAAGTTTGCATTGTAAGGCACTAGGCTCAGTGTGTGAGGTAAAAAAAAGTTCTCTGGAAACCAATGTTCATAACCTTGTTTTGCAGCTGTTTAGTGTGAACCTTATTAAATTTTGACTTGTATATCCTAAGCCTGTATTGTTTATTTGCTGTTCAGGCAAAACACCTCATGTACATAATTTGTTATGTCTGACAGTCTTGCAGATCAAAAGTCTATATTCTGCTATTCCTGGTATAGTATTTAATATAATTGGTGTGCGCTTAAAGCCCATACCCTCACATATTATTTGCTGGCATTTAGTGTCCTGAGCAGTCCAAACACACCATACTGTTCACACACCAGCTTCTTTTCCTAAGTCTGACATACTTGCTCTCACAGTGTAAATTCACATACCTTACCATTAGTGTTTCACTCTTACATATTTTGGGAGAAATTCAAATATCCACCCAGGTTTCTGAGAACATATTTATAAGTTCATAAGTAAGTACTAGGCCAAGTGTCCTTGTGGGCTATTTTAAGTTTAGCCGGTTTCCCTTTTGGTTCTAGAATTAACCTATCCTGTTTGGTGTAACATTGGCCTTAACCATCCCATGGTCAGTAATTATATATTACCCCTACCGAGAATAACTGCTTACCATAGATAATTTGAGGGGACTCATGCATGGAATGAAGCATTTAGAAATTGCCTCTGTCCTTGTAGCACAGGGGCAGTCCTGGGGTAAATTTTCCATTACCTGTTCATAGATCCAAGTTGTGCTTGAATATGGGCAGGGAAGAGCTTTGTTTTATGTGAATGAGGAGTGTGTTCCCAAGCAGTGATATCCTCTGTAAGATATACCTGTCCCTCAAACCTATTCTGGTGATTTTGCAGAAGAGGCTAAGATCCCTGGATTGAGTATTTCTGATACTATTTGACTTGCTGATGTGCAGTAGGTACATCAGTATTGAGTCAGAATTAGCTTTGTATGCCAGACATGGGTTCTTTCTTAGTAGTCTGTAGGATACTAAATAAAGTGACATAGCTTTGAGGTGGTCTATGTAGGACATACACTTTAGGTGTTGTATCCATTTATTAAGGCATCTTTGTGGGCATTCCAGTTGTTGCATGTGTCTAAGGGGGCAGCATGCTCAATGACTGGCCTAATGAGGGCTGATTAAGAGGGGACAATGATGTCTCCAGATCTAGAAACAATCACTTTGTTTATAAGCTTCACAATAAAGGACACCTTTCTTATGATAGTGGACTGATGTTGGTCAAAAGCTAGGTTGCTGTCCATTTAAGTTCCCGAGTCCCAAATTCTGAACAATTAGGTTACCTGTTAGGGGAATACTATCAATGTAGTAGTTTCCATTGGTAGACAACTTCCCAAAGGATACAATAATGTATTTTCTAGCATTTAGTTTCAGTCTTGGATTCTGGCACCAGCTATTTGTTTAGGACAAATGTTCCTGCAGGATGGCTAAGTCATTTGAGTATTCACTGACTGCTGCTAGCTTTTATTCATTTACAAACTTAGTCAGCCAGAAAAGTAGATGACAAACTGGAGAGATGCCAGGATGAAACCTTGGGAGAATCCACTGGTGACTGCTCTCTTTGTGGACTTTACTTTCTCTATTTTGATCTCCTGTGTCCTGTGAGTCAGTTGGCAATCCAGCAGGTAACCTAAGGGTTTATTCCTAGTTTATTTAGCTTTTCAACTATGCTTGAGTGGGGATTGTGCCAAAAGCTTTGACCAGGTCGAGGAATGTGGTATGCTTAATTTTACCTTCATCCATTGCTTTGATGAACTCAAGATTCCGAAAATCCAAAATTTGCCAACAGTATGACAAGCCCTTGACAAATCCAAACTGAGACAGATTCAGTGTTTGGAGGTTTGCTATGTTCTTATAGATTAGTTCCATGATAATTCTTTCCATGGTTTTGCACATGAGGCTGGTCAGACTTATGGGTCTGTAATTGCATCTGTGCAGAGTCCTCTCTTACTCACCGGAATGGCTGGAGCTGTTCTGTATTCTCTTGCTACAAAACCTGTATGGACGCTGAGATTGAACAGTGTTATTTGTGTGTGTGGGGGGGCTAAATCATGTTTCATGCTATTGAAGATACATTCAGGGATATTCTTAGGACCCATCAATGCAGTATTTTAACTTTTGTTAACAAAGACGTTCTAGTGCATCATGCTGGCTTACTAGCCTTGATGTGATTCTTTTCTGGATGAAGATTGAGATGCCTTCACCTTTTTCCCTCCTGTGCAGGAGCTGGTTTAAGTGTGTCAAAGGCATTATAGTCCTGCAAAGCCAAAATGATCCTCAATATTTTAAACCATGTCTTGGTCACTATATAGATTTCAACACACTCCAGAGTGAGGAGTGCTTGTAGGGAGTGCAGTGTTTTTCCTGAATGAACCTCATTTAACATTTTCACTTGTTATGCTGTCATATATATATATATATATATATATATATATATATATGTTTACTGGGGTAGTGCACTGATCAATACTGACCAATTTCAGGCTCAGCCCAGGTGAAATACAAAACATTCACAAACAAAAATACAGAAATGTAAGCAATAATAAAATAGTTCAGACTAATTACGTAGAAAAAAACTGTGTATATACTCTCCACTGAACAAGTACAGTGCAATGTACAATCAAGCAGAGTGCAATGTACAATATATACATTAGTTTCTAAAGTGGTTCAATCTTCGGTGAATCTTGACAGAGGAGATGAGTTGGGAAAGGTAATAGGTTAGGAGATATGTTCTGTGTTGAAGCAGGAGCATTTGGGTTGGATGAACATGTGCTTTTTGAGTTACGTTCTGAATTTGGATTTCCTTTAGGTCTATGGAGAGACCTTGCAATGAATAGGTGCATGAGATGAGAAAGCATGTGCAATGATGTGGAGTTTGGCTCTAGGACCATAGGATCATAGGAGATTACTAGGCTGTCGACCCGAAGGTCAGTTTATCTCAAAGTAATACCATTGAAATGCTAGTCAATACCAAAGACTGCATTTAGTGATGATTGCCCATGTCCAAGAATGTTGTGGGAATTATCCCCAGTAAGAAAGTACAGTTCCCCTTCCACTCATCCAGATTCCTCTTGAACAGTGTCATAGAGGTGCTCTGTTTCACATGAATTGGTAGCCTGTTCCAAAGATGTGGCAGTCCATGGAAGATAAATCTGTCCATCCAGCATGTCCTATTTAAGTTGGAGGACATATTTAGGTCCCTGGAATGGGTAGCCCTAGTCACATTTGATTTATGGATATGCAGCAAGTTCATTAGGTTTGGGTCTTGGATTGCTCTGTAGGCCAGGTATACGTCTCCCTTAAGAAGTCTATATGACATGGAGTATAGTGACAGAGACTTTAGTCAG
Organism: Protopterus annectens; assembly: GCF_019279795.1. NCBI lineage: Eukaryota > Metazoa > Chordata > Ceratodontiformes > Protopteridae > Protopterus > Protopterus annectens. Next base: position 361,532,127 of record NC_056726.1, on the reverse strand, counting down.
TCTGTGTATGGACATGCTGGAGCTCCTTGATCTTCTTTGTTAGAAATCTCTGAGGTCTCTCTAATTGCTGTAGGTGCTTAGTATGGTACATCCCAATCGGGGTGTTATACTCAATTATGGGCAGGATAAGTGCCAAGTATAGGGGTGTTATAATGCCTTTTGCTCTTGAGGCGATGCCTTTACTAGTCAAGTGTCCTACGTAGAAAGCTTTCCTTACTATGGTAGACACATAATGGTCAAATATAAGGTCACAGTCAACTTGTGATCCCAGTTCCCTTACCACTTCATGGGTACGTAGGGTTTTGTTATTGATTTGATAGTGTGAGGGGACATTGTTTGTGCAGAAGGGAATAATGAGGCATTTCTTTGCATTCAGTTTGAGACCATGACTAATACACTAGTTGATGGCCTTAGTGAGACCCTACTGGGATATACTGACATCATTTGGGAATTCAATGATTGCACCTAGTTTGCAGTCATCTGCAAACTTGGTCAGCCACAACTCCTGTCTTTTGACCTGAACTTCTGAGAAGTATGTACCAAACAGTAGGGGGCCCAGCACTGACCCCTGTGGCACCCTCTTGTTACAGGTCTGCTGGCTGATGTGGAGTAACCCACTTTGATAGTGTGTGTTACGTTTGTGAGCCAGTTGGCAACCCATTTTGCAATGAGAGGTTTACATTCAGTTTGTTAAGTTTATCGGTAATTCCTGAATGTGGGATTGTGTTGAAAGCCTTTGCCAAGTTGAGATATGCTGTGTGCACAGATTTGCCATCATCAATGGCCTTGGTCACACTTTCAAAGAAATCCACCAGATTTAACAGGCTGGATCTGCCCTTCATGAAGCCAAATTAGGTAAGATCCAGGGTTTGGAGGTCACCTATGCCTTTATTTATGAGATCCATAATGATACATTCCATGGCCTTACAGATGAGGCTGGTCAGGTTTATGGGTCTGTAATTCCCCAGGTGTGTTGCTGGGCCACTTTTGTGGAGGAGAATAACTGTAGTTGTTTTCCATTCTGCAGGAACAAAGCCTGTGGTTAGGCTATGATTGAAAAGCATACTTAGTGGTGATGCTAGTTCATATTTTAGCCTGTTTAGAAGACACCCTGGGATGTCGCCTGGTCCCATAGAGGTTGCGTTTTTTGCCTTGGACATGGCTTTGAAGAACTGCTCTTCAGATATGTAGGGTGGGGCGGAGTTTGGAGGAGAGTTTGTTGTCATTTAGGAGGGGATAAGGGAGTGAAATTTTCACCAAACCTATCCACTAGCAGGTTTGCTAACTCTGTGGGGTCAGTGTGTGGCTACCTGTTCTGCACATGCTTGGATCCTACCCTTTAGGTTACATACATAGCTGTAGAAGGCCTTATGGTTATCCTTGACTGTACTTGCATTATGGGTAATGAGAGCTGGTGTGACTTGTGAGTAGTGTCTCAGGTTGTACAAGGAGGTTTTTTCATGGTCTACCTGCAAAGGGAGTAAATGTGTGGAGGTGGAGTAGTTTGTGGAGTTGGGATTCTAAAAGTAGGTTAGCAGAGTGGTGAAAGAATAGGAGAAGAAATTTATAGAAATCAGACAGAAGACTGAGTTATGTGTTTGTGGGTAGGAGCATCTGTGATGGTTTCAAATGAGGATAAAAGAGAAAAAGAGAGACAAAATAAGCAAGGAAATGATGAAGAATGAAGGACTGATACAAGTGAGTGAACTGGAAGGGGATAAACAAAGATATTAATAAGTGTTCAGAGAGAGAGAGAGACCTAAGTGGGTCTCCTACAACATAACAATAATAAGAAAATTGTTACTGGGAAAAAGGAGGAACTGGTTAGTAAAGGCAAGTATGTAACTTTTACATCAACGATTTCCCCAAATATCTTTTCATGTCATTTATATTAGTTTTAGGGGATAATTATACATTAGCTTGCATTAGATTTTTTATCCCGCCACTATCTCGTCATAAGAATGTATCTGCTCCTTGAATGTACCATCTCCTGTTCCACTGAGAGATTTGCATGTCTCTTATTTAGGATTAGCACTCCTGTTTTTACCTTCATGTCTTCCTGCACACTATACCCTGCTTTTTCAGTGACCTTAGCTAGTACTTCATGTTTCTGGAGACATAAGTGGGTCTCCCATAACCTTACAATCTGCACTCCTGCTTTGGCTATAGATATTATCACATTAGTTCTGTTATCTGGTTTAACTAGCCAAGTCATATTCCATGATAGCATCAGTAAGGTCTCCATTTTAATAAAATGACTGGATTCTCATTTGTATTGATCACCCTCCATCTTAAATCACCTGCATCTGCTTGCTTCTCCCAAGCCTGTACTCTTAAGGCAAAGTGCCTCAAAGTCAGTGGCAATGTTCCTTACCAACGCCTCAACATCATAGTGGTTTGAGATTCCTCAGGTTTTGTTTCTTATTATCCCAAATATTCAGAATTAGTAATAAAAAGACATAAAATTATATACAATCATCATAACTCTCCCTTTTCTTCCTTCTTAGAGGAGAAAAAAACATTTTGGCAGTAATTGTATCTGTCTCAACTCTTTCCAGTAAGTGCTCATTGGGATTTGCTTAGGTAAACCCCCCATTGGAGATCAGCAACCTTCTGTATGACTTCAGAACTAAGGTTTATATCCTTTACCCTGGTACCACCCCCAGATTGCAGTTCATTGACAATCAACTTAGCCTATCTAAAAGTAATGTTTGCTCCCAGTTTTGTGCATGTCTTGTTCTTCAGTACTACATCGAAAGTGCCCCATCCTCCCTTACTGGCAACATGACCTATGTTTATTCACCAAACTCTTTTCCTATTTTGCCTTACATCAAATTTACTCTGCTGTTTGTTAATCTAACGTCACCTATTCTTCTTCACCTTGCAAGAGTACAATAACAACTTGTTCTGAACAGAAATCTTATTAAACAGAGCATGGTATCCTGTCCCAAGTTGTAGTTAAAATTCAATAATAATGGAAATGGTACAGGTGAAGAAAAGATTAGGGGGCCACCATACACAAACCTACTACCCAGGTCTACCCTGTTAATACCTTAATTGCATACTCACAATATGGGTCTTCTTTAGTAGTGGATTCACCTTCCTTTCAGGGACTGAGGCCATTTAGGAGCTACCTCAGCCCCCCTACTGTACACGTTGAAGCTGTTTTCCCCATATGTTCATTGGTTTATGACTGGATGTGTGTGAATGACTTTTCATCTGTTAGTTGTCCCTGACACCTCCCTCCATTACAAAGTTATCCAAATACTGGCACAACTTATTTCTCATGTGTATTTCTACATGGCTGCCACATGACTATAAATCATTAGGGGAGCATCTGTTCCCATGTGGAAAGAGTCCACATGGAGAATAAGATGATTCCTCAGTCACTCTATATTGGCAGTTAACTTTGCCACCTGCTCAAATGCATATCACTCTGAGGGGGTAGGTAACTATGTCCACAACCCACATGCATAAACCTTTTTAGAAATTAAAACAGTTCTGGGGTTTTATGACTTGATTTTTCCCCCATGCTCTCCCATTTAGTATTTTATTTTATTTTTATTTATTTACATTTGTTGACCGGGAGTGTCCGACTGGATGTAGGTCCATTTTCAGCGGAGGCCCGGGGAGAAAAACTCCACAGTTAAAATATACAGACAGTAGTTACATTGGATTTACATAGCAATTAACAATTTGATCAACATAGCAATTAAAAATTACAAACATAGTTACAGCTGAAGAACATAGTACATCAGTAGACAACTAGAATCTAGTACAGAATAATTCATTCATGAAAGCAAGAATTCAGGTAAACAAGCTGTGTGTTCTTATCACTAGATCACCTATGAATCAAAAACAGTTAAACCAACTACAATGTAAAAAGTCTAGGGAGCCCTGTGCAATGAAGATGGCTAATAAAGTCCTCAGTTTAGTGCCTCAGATATAAAGTAAGGATAAAGCCCCTTTAGAATAAAATCACCAGTCTGCATCTAAGTTCAGCCTTTATCTGTGGACATCATCACTATCCTTTGCGTGAATCTTTTTTTTTCAAAACAGGTTTATTGTTTTAACATATAAGAGAAATATCATAACAATTTTATACAAGTAATTAAAAATAGGTATTATTATAATATTCAACAAAACAACTAAAGTATTTACAAAGACATCCACTACAATCAGATCAATTAATTAAACTAAAATACCATGCTATTGAAATTAAAATTTTTTAACAAATTTTGTAAATTATCCCATACAATAAAATAAGATGTTTTTCTGTTTGTTCTAGTCCTAATTGTGTTTATTTCCAAATGGCACACTATATTCATAACATTTTTAAATTCATTGAACGAAGGAGGTGTATCTGAAATCCAATTTCTAGTTATTATTTTCCTAGCCACTGCTAGAATAGACCATAACAAGGGAAGCTTAACCTTTTTAACACTTTGAGGTACAGGTGTGTTGAATAATATAAGAGATTTAGAAATAATGAAATTATCTGTAAAAAGAGCCTGCAAAAATTCATTAATTGACATCCAGTATTCTTTCAGTTTTATACAGTCATAAAACATATGAGCCCAGTCAGCATTAATTTCTACATTACATCTCTTACATAGATTATCTTTATTATTTATTTTATTCATCATCAAATGTGTATAAAAAGATCTATGTAAAAAATTCCATGTAGAAAGTCTCCAGACAATGGAAGACGTAGTTCTATAAGCAGATTCTAATATATATTGTTTATCTTGTTGATTTGGTGGGTCCCCATTAATAGAAGTGAAATAATTCCAATATGAATCTACACTGTAAAAAGTTTCTTGTCTGATAACTTTATGTATGTATGAAAGTTTACCTTTATCAGAAACTTTATGTTGTAAATTTAATATCAAGTAATCAATCAGTGTTGGAATAGATTCTTTAACAGTTATAGACATTAAATCTATTTTATTAATGAGATGTTGTCTAAAGGTCTGAACCTCTAACCAGCAAGTTTCTCTTAGATCAAATTCTTGTTTTAAGAAATCTAGATTTTTAACTTTATTATCAGATATCAACTGATACCAGTACTTTAGATCATTATCTATAGCTAAATGAGTTCCTTCAGAAGTAGATGACAAAAGCATACCCTGAGTATACATTATAGGAAATACAATAAAATTCCATTCCCTATACTTAGGGTGCATGAATATAAAGTTATGATAACTAATAATAATATTTAATGGGTAACAAACCATATGTTTAGGTGTAATAGGTGAAGTACAAAATTCCTTTAGTAACCATAACATGGAGTTATTTACAATCATATTTTTATGTGTTAAGGAGATTTTCATGAAGTGTATACTAATTAGCTCCCAATAATCTTTCCATTTTGTGACATATGACTGATCTATTAATAAAGTAATAACTTTTACAATAGAAGAGATAGTATATAAATTAAAGTCTGGAAAAGAAATACCCCTTGAGACCAGCTATTAGTATGTTTCTTTAATGCAATCCTAGGTCTATTAGGTGCCCATAAGAAATTTAACATTAGTGTGTTCAGTTTCTTGATAATTATTTTGTAGGTGGAAGTATTATTGATTGTATTAAGTATAAAATCTTGGGGAATATTATCATTTTAATAATTGTAAGTCTCTCCTCCATAGTAAAAACATATTATTCCAGGTATTAAAAAGATTTTGTATATTAAGAAAACAGGTATTATAATTATTATATATAATAGATTTAATATCTTTAGATAGTATTATACCTAAATAAGTTATCTGACCTGAATTGGGTACATATTTAGTAAAATCACTAATGAGAATATTTTTCGTGTATATATAGGTTGTATTTTAGTTTTCTCTTCATTGAATATTAAACCAGAAATACTTTTAAAATTCATCATGTTATCAAATAGAGACTGTATAGAAGAATTAGATCCTGCTGATGTAATTAGAACATCATCTGAAAAAAGTTGAATTTTGGATGTTGTATTTTCATCTATTTCAAAACCCTCTATGTCACTACTGTTTCTGATCAAATTAGCCCAAGGCCCCATTACTAAAGTGAATAATAGTGGAGAAAGTGGACATCCTTGTTTTGTACCTTTAAGAATGGGTATTTTTTGTGAAACATATGTTCCTACCTTAATATAAGCCAACGTTCCTTTGTATAAATGTTCAATTAGATTTACAAATGCATCCGAGAAGTTTGTGCACTTCATTAAGGTAAACAGATAGTCCCAACTTACTGAATCAAATGCTGAGCTTATATCAAGACTAATAAGTGTTAAATCTTTCTTTTTCCTATTTGCAAAATCTATTAATGTTAAAGTTCTTCTTATATTATCAAAAGTATTTCTATTTACAATGAAGCCTGTCTGATCTATATCTATAATGCTGGGAATGATTGTCTTCAATCTATCAGCAAAGATATTCATAAACATTTTATAATCAACATTAAGTAATGAGATGGGCCAATATGAAGAACATCTAGTTGGATCTTTATTAGGTTTTAAAATTGGAAATAAATGTATATTGCCAAGATGGGGGTTATTAACTCAGTTTGGGCCAAAATAAAAACCTTATGTATTAATGAATATGTATTTTTAGAAAGGATTTTATATATCTCTGGTATAATACCATCATTACCCGGTGCTTTGTTTGATTTAAGCTTATTTATTTGTGAAACAACTTCTGTATATGAAATACTCTTGTCCAATAGTTTAATCTGTTGTTTATTAAGCTTTTTATTCATATTTGTGGTTATAAACTCCTTTATTTTATCTTTAGGTTCCATGTTAATATTATTATGGTTAATTTTGTGAAAGTGATTTCTAAATTCATCTAGTATTTCTGGTATACTAGAAACATTCTTCTTTTTCCTTAGAGAAAAAATTTCTTTGATATGGTTTTGTTTATTCAACCGTTTTGTTTTATTTTTAAGTCTATGTAAGTATTTGGGGCTTATTGAATAAGACAAAAACTTGTATTTCTCTAAAGTTATTTTAACTTTATGAGTTAAAATTTCTTTGTATTTCTCATTTAGTTTGTTTATTTCTTCAATAACTTTCTTGTCCATAATATTTTCTTTATTATTATGTTTATAAGAGTCTAATTTACTTTGAATATCTAACAATTCCTTATCCCAAGATTTCCTTTTATTATTATACCATCTGATACTTTGTCCATATAGATATGATTTTAAGGCATCCCAAACATAAACAATGGAGACTTCAGGAGTGTTATTTATGTCTAAAAATGTTTTACTTCTGAAAGTATATATTCTTTATAGTCTTTAGTTGAGTTAAGTATGCTGGTATCCTTTTGATCTGAACATTATGAGTATTTTTATCATGAATTCAAAAACAATTGAATTATGATCAGATATAGGACATGAAATAATTTTGGAATTAATTAAATCTGTTACCATCTGGTTAGAAATAAAGACCCTATCTATTTTTGAATAAGTTTTGTATCTGTTAGAAAAAAGGTGTATGGTAATGATTTTGAATCTATCTGATTATTAATATAATTCAAATGATAAGAATTAGCAAAATCCTTTAAATGTTTTGCATTAGATGTAATTATTCTCTTTCCTATAGTGGTAGTATCACTTTCATGTAGTATACAATTAAAGTCACCAGCTAAAATAATAGCTCCTATAGAGAATGATATGATCTTATCAAGATGATGTTTCACTGTATTAATACCAATTCCAGGTATCCAATATACATTAATTAAAGTGTAAGTCTTCCCATTAATTTGTATTGTAACCATACAAAACATTCCTTTGTCATCCTGATAAGACTTAATGGTTTTAGGAATGGGCATACTTTTATTCCATAAAATAGCCACTCCTCTTTTTTCTGAGTGTGCTCTGAACTAACCAATACTGTATATTTGTTTGTGGCTAGTTTATCAATATCTTTTTTCAAGAGATGGGTTTCTTGTAGGAAGACTAAGTTGGCCTTATGTAAATTAATGTATCTTATTAGGCTTGCCCTTTTACATGGATTATTCAATCCATTAATGTTTAAAGAAATTCCTTTTAAATATGTCATTTGGCATTTTTAAAACTTAAGAATCTTATGATCAAAATAACAAATATCAAGATAAGTAATGTTACATCTCCTCCTTTTGGTGTATCTTTAAATATAGCTGTATTTATTGAATCTCTTATGGGATTTCGTATAGGATTCAATTTTGTTTGTAGTGACAATGAATGTACAAAATACATTGTGGATGTCAAAACTATACACAAATAACAATGAACAAGTGAAAATAATGTAAGGATTAAACCTTGCATCCAGCCTGGAGTTGTAAACTCCAACTTAGAGTAGTATTTACCACTCAAGTTAACCCCCTACCCTAAGCAGCAGTACGTCAGCTACCACCTTATCAATTTAATACTAGTTATATTTAACTGAAGTTAACAGTTTTCAATTCAATTATCTAGCAAGACAAGACTACACATTTGGTAAAACAGCATCATATAAACTAAAATAAACCTTTTTTTTTTTTTTTTTTAAAAAACTGTTCATACTACTATATACATCCATGTAATATAAAACACTTGTATGCAAATAGCATTCAAATAATCTTGATGTTAGAAATCAAGAGGAGAGAAAAATAAGTTCTAACATTCATTTAAATCAAAAACTTTGGCTAATATGATTCAGACATTACATATATTAGGATGCATCTATTTTCTGTCATGTAAATACAGTTAACAGCTTCCAAAAAACGTTGAATTGCTTGTATATGAGCATTTACTCAAACTCATTATTGCCAATAGAATAAAATATTGTATTCATAGAAATTGTTATAAATCATACTTCATAGTTAAGCAGATTCTCAGAAACATTTATATACATATCTACATACACACACATACACTCACACACACACACACACAAACATATATATATATATATGTACATACATACACGCATATACACACATATACACATATACAAATATATATATATATATATATATATATATATATATATATATACATGCATACACACACACACATACACACAAACACACACACACACACACATACACACGCACATACACACACACACACACACACACACACACACACACACACACACACACACACACACACACACAGGCACACATACACACACATACACACACACACACACACACACACACACACACACACACACACACACACACACATACATATATATATATATCTGATCTCACTGATTTGTATCTTTACTGAGCACCATCTTACATTGCTGTCCCTTCAATAAATCTGTCTGCTTTATACAAAATAATGCACAGCAAACACATTTTAGTAACCAGATTTTACAAACATGCTATACTACTGCTTTAAAATATATCACATGACAATTTCTTCCAGTATAGAGTTATAAAATTATTTATGCTTGTCAATCAGATGAATTAAATGAGTTATAGTAATGTATATGTTTGGGACATAGGTTTTTAACACATATTATTAATCTGCTATTCCTGTATCTGTGATGTGTCAGTGTGATATCTAGGTCAAAGGTGAGACCAGCTGCTTTCAGCTTCTCTATGAGAATTCTGAGAGTTGAAGCTTTTGAAGTAGCTCATGGACACTGTGCATGAGACAGCCCACATCCCAGATTGTCTCTCTTAACATTTTGGCGGGAAACGTATTAAAAACTAGTGACAAACATTCATTTAGCAGTGTAAATGCATCTAAACATGACAAAACCTTCACAATGCATTCTACAGGTTATTACAGACTCTATGTAAGTGAAATCAAGCCCAAAATTATTAATAATTAACAAAACTCAACATTTTTGTCCCAACTCAACTCCTATGCGAATCTTATTATTTACTGTGTCTATATGATCAAAAGTATTTCTATATATTAATAAAGAAAAGAAAAAGAGAGTAGAAAGTAAAAGGGTGTAAGGCAGAAATAAAAAAAATGTAAGAGAAACTATAAGAAGTATATACAATAGAATATTACTTACTGTTTATATTAATAGAGTTAAAAATAAAACATATTATTTACTATTATTTAGTTCTAATTATTATTAGTTAAAGCATGACAGATTATTTACAAACAAGCATAAGCAGTGTAATCAAGAAAGTATAATTAGGTAGTGCCATTCCTGTATCTGTGATGTGTCAGTGTGATATCTAGGTCAAAGGTGAGACTAGCTGCTTTCAGCTTCTCTGTGAGAATTCTGAGAGTTGAAGCTTTTGAAGTAGCTTATGGACACTGTGCATGAGACAGCCCACATCCCAGATTGTCTCTCTTAACATTTTGGGGAAACTTATTAAGAACTAGTGACAAACATCCATTTAGCAGTGTAAATGCATCTAAACATGACAAAACCTTCACAATGCATTCTACAGGTTATTACAGACTCTATGTAAGTGAAATCAAGCCCAAAATTATTAATAAGTAACAAAACTCAACATTTTTGTCCCAACTCAACTCCTATGCAAATCTTATTATTTACTGTGTCTATATGATCAAAAGCATTTCTATATATTAATAAAGAAAAGAAAAGAGAGTAGAAAGTAAAAGGGTGTAAGGCAGAAATAAAAAAAGTAAGAGAAAGCTATAAGAAGTATATACAATAGAATGTTACTTACTGTTTATATTAATAGAGTTAAAAATAAAACATTATTTACTATTATTTAGTTCTAATTATTATTGGTTAAAGCATGACAGATTATTTACAAACAAGCATAAGCAGTGTAATCAAGAAAGTATAATTAGGAATAGCATTTGAAGAACATATAAACTTTTAAAGGAAAAAAATGTATCAAATTACTGACCTTATTTTTCCTCTTCAGAAAGAGAAACAAGTTAAATCACAGCTTGCCATTAAATCTCCAGATATTTTGACTAGTTATGAAACAAAACATTTCTTTGCACACAGAGAATAACTTTGATTAAATCTTTTCAAAATATTTGTTGCTTCTTGGAAATGCAGAAACTATATTTAAAAAGATTAATAATAAAATAAAATGATGAGAGAGAAAAAAAAACATAGTACAAATCATTTGTTTTTTAGTCTCTTCTTCTTCTCTGAAGTCTTCCACGAAGTTTCAGTTGCCAGTCTCTTTAACGAAGGACTAGCCCATTCCATTTCTTCTATTTTTTCCAAAATCTTATTTTTGATAAACAGTAAAGCAGAGTCTAAGTCATCGAAAATTTTAGGACCATCAGGAAGGAAGATTTTAAGCTTGGCAGGAAACAGAAGGTATGTTATAAACTGTGCTTTTTTAAGCTCCCTTATTAGTGGCAGAAAACTTTTCTTTTAGCTAATACCATGGAAGAATAGTCATTGTCAAAACGCACAGTTGTTTCATTAATCTTAACAGGAGCTTTAGCCCAAGCAGATTTAAGAACCATCTCTTTATCAAAAGATGATAGAAATCTAACTATAACTGATCTAGGATAGTTTTTGTTAGAGTTAGTATTAGCTATAGATCTATGTGCTCTTTCGATACCAAAAGAGAATGCTTCTGGTAAATCTAAAGTTTTAGGGAGCCATGTTGTTAAAAAAGAAGTAATATTGTTACCTTCAATATTTTCTGGCAGTCCAAAAATCCTAATGTTATTGCGCCTAGATCTATTTTCCAGGTCATCCAGCTTTGTTTGTAAATGTGTATTTTGTTTCAGCAGAAACTCAATGTTGATTTCCTCTTCTTGTATTCTATTTTCCATGTCATTCACAGCTTCTTCTATGCCTGTCATCTGGATCTTCTGTTGTTGCAGGTCCATATGTAACAAGTCTATTTGTTTTGTAGTTTTTTCTATGAAAGTGTCTATTTTAGTATCCATTTTATCCATCTTAGCAGTAAGTTGCTGGACTATAATTATCAGAGACTGAAGTTCTTTCTTGATGCTGGAGTCTTGAGAATTTGTCTTACTGGAACTCATTTCAGACTGATAAACTGACAGGAAAATTTCCAAAGTAATTTCTGACAGGAATATTATTAAGATTTCCTTTCTTTTTTAGATATAGTTCAAGAACTATACAAAACAAACATATTTAGAAAGAAAATTACTTCAAAAAATTAATTTTTTAAGTAATTAATTCCTGTCAATGTAATGAAATTGGTGGAGCTGAAGAAATCTGCTGCTATCCTGTGTTCATCCTTGGCCACGCCCCCCTCCTTTGCGTGAATCTGACAACGCTGGCTGTTGCTCTGCTACTCAGAGAGCCACTCTCATCATTTGTGAATGAATCTGAACCAGCTTCTGTTTGTCTCTCAGTGTCTGCTGAAACACAGGGTAAGCCTTGACCAGCTTTTACTGAGCTCCTCTATGATTCTGAGCTTCCAATCCTGACTCACAAGTGCTCTCCTAGGTAGTCTGCGGAGCACCTTGACCTTCTGACACATTCTGTAAGCTAGCAAGTGTTTCCTCCACATCCAACTAGGTCTTTGTGCCAGTGCGGAAAAAAAAGCTTTTCAACACATCCAGGTACAAAAGTTTACATCTGATCCTTGATTCTCTGTATTTCTGGATAACTGGCAAAAATTTGTTTCTCAGAGCTCTGGTTACATCTGAGTAATTAAGGTCAACAAAGGTTCTTAATGGGTCCTAATATCTTTTCCACAAGAGAGATAAAACTTGCTCTTTCTGCTTGAATGTCTGGAAGTTTATTAAACTAGGTCTATGGAACTGCCTGGTTATGGTGCCCTTTGGTAGACTATTGCACTGTCTCTAGCTTAATATCCTTACAAGGGATCCCAGTCTATCTACATGTGCTCTCTCTCATTAAATGCCTTATGGTCTATACCTTCTAATTTCTTTTTCTTTTTTCTTTTTATTTTGACATTTGTTAACCAGGTCAGTCCAACTGGGCCAGAGGTCCATTTTCAGTGGAGACTCCAGGAGAAATGCTCCAATACAGACAATTTAAGGTACATAAAATTTACTCTCCCATATAAAGAAATTTGCAATACATAATTTAATGTTAATACTACTTTGAAGTAAAACAGTTATGATTTCATTTTACAATGAAAAAATAAGCAGCATTTGACCTTGCATAGAGAGAGCTATTGATATAGTGGATTAAGAAATAGAGAGAGGTATTTGATATGAGAGAGGAATATTTGCATATGTACATGTGGTGAAGTAGTAGGATAAGGGTGAAATTTGTAGGTGGACTATGTGAAAAAGGGAGGTAAACTAAGAGGTGGATTAGTAAATAGTGAGGTTGGAGTAAAACAGGAAGGTTATATTGAATTCATCAGTGTCGTAGGTTAGGTGGGGTCATTACGGGGCAAGACTTGTTGTTAAATAGGTGAAGTTTAAGTTCTTTTTTGAAGTGTTTAGGATGGGGAATGGATCTACTATGAGGAGGGAGTTTGTTACAAGCTTGGGCTATAGTAAATTAGTAAAGTAGCTTACTGATGTTTTTGCGTGGGTCGGCAAGTGTCAAGGTGTTGTTAGGTAGAGGTGCTGGGAGTACAATTAAGGGTGTAAGAGGATACCAAGGTGGAGAGGGAAAGACAGGAGGAAGGTTTGTGTAATGCAAAGTGTGCAGTTTGAAGCTGGGATAGAATGAGTTGTTGGGGGAGATTCAGCCAGTGGAGAAAGTTGAGTGCCAGGCAGTGGCGGGGGTTGTAAGGACAGTTAGTGACAAATCTAGCTATTTTGTGGTATGATTGTTGTAGTTTGGATAGGGTTGTAGATTGTATGTTAGTTAGAACTGGGGCAGCGTAGAGAAGGGAGGGGAGAAGGAAAGCAAAAGCTACGGAGAGTTTAGCATTAGACGTTAGAAATATTCTATTTTGATACAGCAGTCCGAGTTTTTGATTTTGTTTTTTTATGTTTTGAAGGATATGCAAGTTAAATTTTAGTGCATCATCAATGATGTTATCTAGGGGCTTAGTGTGAGGTTTAGGATGAATGATTGCATTATTAGAGGAAGTAATGACAATGGTTCATTTGTGCTGGGAGAGAGCACGAGGGAGAGAAATCAGGAGTTTAGTTTTTTTGGGGTTTAAGATGAGTTGATTATCAGACAAACACTTTTCAATGGATAGAAACGTGTCCTGGGTATGAGCATGAAGGTCTGAGATGTTACTGGCTTGTTATTTCTTAGGCATTGCAGAAAAAATGCAAATTGTCCCTACAAGCTTTGTCCTCAAGATCAGTCAATTTTGTCTGCAGAATTTCCTGCTGAACTTCGTATTTAATTAAATTACTCTTTAATTCCAGGTTTTCTTTCTGCAGGCCAGTGTGATGTCATTCGAGTAACTGGATACAGTTTCCACAGTTCCTTGCATCTTGCAATGTCATTGTTTTAAATATAATTCTTTTGAGTGATGGTAACATTTCTATACATTCTGTCAGTTTTATCTCCCATGGTGAATTGTTCAGGGACTTCTTGGTTCTGAGCCACTGACTGCTTTTCCACTGTATCTAAACATCTTTTCCTTTATGATTATTGAAATCCTTTTTGAGAATGTGTCAGGGCATGCTTTCCCCTAACAGGAGGCCTGAAATTAAGCTGCTTACTGACACCATGTCACATTGTAAGTTTCTAGGAGGGGTATTATTGAACAGTCAGGGCGTAGCTGTATAGTAATAAGGAAAGGAGCCCATATGAATTATTATATGTTTTATGTTTGCAAAATCAGATGTACATGTAACTGTAACTAATGTATAACTGCATAACTAAGGAACTGTTCACAATGTAGTCCTTGAGAGATATTCCAGAACAATGGAGAACAAATATATAATGTGCAGAGGGAGAGGGGGGATGAGTTATGTGGTTGTTTATTACTTAAGGTTAAATTAATGCAGTGGATGGTTATATATATTGTAAAATGGAATGTATAAGAAATGTTATATAAAAGAGTGGGGTGGTAGCATTCTATGTGTTTGGAAGCTGAAACCTTTTTATTAGCATTTTTAATTTGTAATGGACGATTAGGAGGGTGTAAAATAGATCTAACAGGAGTGAATTCTCAATTTAATTAAATTCTGTTTAGTTAGTGGGGGACGAATTCAAGGATCATGACCCTGTTACTGGGTCCAAAGGTGCATGTATAGAACACTGCTGACTGGCTGGTTGTTACTGTTTTAATATGTAGTTGGGGCTGAGGGTTAGGAGGGGTAAAAGGGTTAGTGAAGAAGGAAAGTAATGTTTTGAGATTGAGAAGGAATGGGGAATGTAGGGTAGGAAGTTATAATAGTGATGGTTGTATAGCACATGGTTAAGCTGTTGGGTTCATAGAGATGGCCTGGGACAGACTCAATTTCATCTAGCTGGGTGGTGAGAGTGGACCATTGGTATGTTAAGACAGCACACCCAAGAGCCTGCTGCCTGTTGGGTCTAGTTCAGAAGGAGTCAGTAGGTCTGAGACAATGGCTGGTGAGAGTTGCAGCTTGGAATTAGAGTAATAGAATTTATAGTCCAGTTAAGGAAGGAAGACTTTTGTGTATGATGATGTGTAAAAAGAAAGGCAGATATAGCTTTCTTGGAGAAGCTTAAATTAAGGAATAGAAAAGTTTGGTGTAGAGGCTATTGATAGATATGAGTGAATTGTGTCATCGGGTGCAATAGGAGGTAGAATTTTGAGTAGAAATATTCCAGGTGTGAGTATGGAACAGGTGTAAGGTAGGAGGAGATGAGGTGGGTAGTAAGGCAAGAACGAGTATTAGTCCTGTATTATGCATCAAAGAAGAGGATTTGTTGGCATCTATGAGGTGTTTTTACAAATTATGCAAAGTGCAGGACAAATAAAGAAATGGTGATTACTGAAGTTTAATACAGTCAAGGGGGTGGGAAAAATAATTTATCATAGTTACTCAATATCACTCCTTAGGATCAGGAGGCTGAGTCTGGTCGTTTTATACAGGAAAGTGTCATGAGAAAAATCTAATTTAACAGGTGCAATTAATGGGCCTGATAGAAATGCTGCAGAAGTTTTAAAGAAGGAAGAACTGAAATGCCACTAGATAACTTTTTAAACAAATTACGGGAGGTGACTATAGCTCCCAAATACTGGAAGAAGGCAGATGTAATTTCTCTTTCACAAGAAAAGGGAGCAACATAGAAGACAAAAACAGTCAACCTCCAATCAATCAGCTACAAGAAATCATGGAAAATCTGTTAAAGGGCAGAATTATGGAGTATCTAGAAACCAGTGAACTAGTTTCATCGAAGCATGGATTAACAGGAGTAATGTCATGTCACTTCATTTGTGTTGAATGCTTGACTGTGTATATATGGCCTACTTAGGTTCATGGTTCATGGATTAGTACTAAGCTAACTGCCCTTGCGAGCCATTTTAAGCCTAGCCAATTATCTCTTGTGAGACTCAAACCCTGCACCTTGTGTCTGTAAGGCAAACACCTTAGCCATTAGGCTACCCTCGTACCCCTTTAGGTATTAGTAAGATATGTGACAAAGTACCTCACAAATGATTTGTGAATAAATTAGACAGGATTTTAATGAGTTATAAGGTGGCATCATAGATAAAGCACTGCTTACACAAAAGAACACAGAGGATAATAATGAATGCCATCCACTCAGGAGTCAGTATTTGAGCTAAACTTTTCAATGTCTGTACAAATAGCATCACAGAAAGTGTGGGATGACAAGTGTGCCCTTCTGCTGATGGCACCAAGTCATACAACACTTTTGATACACAAAGAAGTACAGAAAAAATTAAATATGTCTTAGAATGTTTTTTTCCATTTGCTATCCAGGTATGGGGGCTTTTACTACTGACACTTTTCAGCCATGACTTGCTGTGAAATTCATACTTATTTGAAGCTGTCCATTTTTTACATTACTAAACAAATAATTAGTCAGAGTTGTAATGTTAACCCTTATTATACATTTTCATGAGTATACATTGCATTAAAACTAGGTTATACAAAACTAGGTCATATGAAATTAAGGTCTGCCACAGAGCTG
Source organism: Protopterus annectens (assembly GCF_019279795.1). Lineage (NCBI taxonomy): Eukaryota > Metazoa > Chordata > Ceratodontiformes > Protopteridae > Protopterus > Protopterus annectens. Next base: position 361,515,209 of record NC_056726.1, on the reverse strand, counting down.
TTTCATATCACATATATACAGTTGGAAGCATCATATGAAATATTACATCCTTTTCAAATAATTTATCTAGCATATTGTCACACTGTACAAATACAGAGTTCATTCTAGAAGACAGGTACATTGTAGGCAGTAGGTACATTTTGCTGTGATGAAGCATTCTGATATCACTAGTATAGTAACATGGATAGCGGAAAGGCCCAGCTGTTACCATTTCAGCCTCAATACTCTGATTCAATTCCCTGCTGGGTTGCCTTCTGTACAGTGTCCTACATGTCCTTGCTGCATACCTCACAGTGAACTCCCACAGGTAAACGTCCACAGTTATTATTTCAGCTAAAGGTAATTACTGTTTTCAGTGACCTTAATTCAAAGATACATGTGACTCCAGTAAAAAGAAAGCACTCTTATTTTTTATTGAATATAACTCTTAAGTTAAACTTGACTTCTAAGCTAAAGGTAAACACAACACTCCCTATTGCTGTATTTTAATTATCACTTACTGCCTGCTGTCTATTGTTGCATAGTTTCAACTCTTCCGTTCTTGTTATTTGATTAATTCAATCTTTGCTGCTCAGTTGCTCTTCTTAATGTTTGTTGTTTGATGTAGTTGTTGCTATTTGATTACCATTTTTTTACCTTGAACTTTGGTACATCCCTGCACAAACTATCAGTTTTCACTATTGGCATTGCTATTTTATGGATTAACTGCTGCCATTAGCTACCTCACAATTACTTCCTTACTGTTAGTAATTGCTTTTAAGTAAATTGGTTTCACAAGACGAGCATAATACTAAAGTGTTTTTGACATTCTTACATAGCACTCAGAGTTACATAGCATTGGTTCAGTGTAGTGATTAATTTCTTCCATACGAGTTATTACAGGAACATTGTACTTCACATTGCTGCTGCACCGATGGACCCTACTACTACACTGCGGTTACTAATAGCCACTGCTACTCCATGTGAGTTTGTTGCACTTTTGTGTAAGTTACACCTGACAGTAGGTTGCTATATATTGTACTTACTGTGGCAATTATAGTAGATGATGCTGCATAAAAGTAAGATAAAACTTAACACACTATTTAACCTAAGCTGCAACCATGTACCTGCAGAAGATCGGCAATCCCTTTAATTAAGAGTATTAACTCTTGGCTGCAGAAACCTAATACTTGCTTTTACTAAGATTTTTAACCTTGTGTCTGTTATGAATTAAAAGCTGGTTTTCCTGTCTGCACCTGTTGTAACTCTGCTACCACTCCATTAACCTGTACTCATTTCAGCTTGTAAACCTGCTTTATCTATCACCTGTCTCAGGGAGCATGGGGTCAATGACTGTCCTGGCTCCTTCTGTTGCACTTAATAACTTGAGACAGCGTAGCAACCATCTCTTTCTTACTGAGAACCCATTGTTTCTGCGCAGCACTGATACAGTCTGTGAGAAATACACGTATTTTTTTTTTTAGATTTTAAATCAATCTCTCTCATCAAACTACAGTCACTAATCTCTACTCACACCTTGCACAAAAAAACATCACTACCCTAACTTACCATGAGGTAGTTAAAAAATTACTAGTTAAGCCTCCTAGGCATGATATCTATACCACCTACACCTCTTTTACTTACACATACCACCAATGTGAACTTAAACCTTTGAAGTCCATGGTAATGCCCTCATTTTTAGTGTCTCAATAGCTAACATAAACTCCACCTATACTAAGTTGGACAACAGTAAGCTGTCTCTCTGGTGTTAGGATACATGATGTGATGAGGATCCCTCTAGTCTATTAAGTATAAATATGAAATGGTGGTTGCTCATGGGAAATGAAAATACTAGTCTTGAGTGGTTTTCTTCCATCTTCAAAAATGATTAATTAGTTCAGAGATGAAGTAACAGCTGGCTGGAGGATTGCTGTATACCAGGGGGATCCAGTTTATGTCAGCATGGGAGATAATGGTTGGCAATCATTCCCATTTTGCCAGGGATGGCTTGAACTGTTCTCACATAGGCTTTTGCCTACTGGATAGTGTCAAAGTTACAAATAAAAATGTGTCAGCAATCCAGAAAAAGAGACAAAAATGCTAAACCTAACATCAGTGATTCAATGTGGTGATTTTATGAGTCACCATTGCATTACTTTGTGTTGTGTTTTTTAATGTGTTTTTACTGCTTCTGCATTTGTTTAAGTGGTAAATAAAAATATGTATTCAATAATACAACAGATCCTTGAAAAACATTACATTGATGAAGAAAATTTGGGAAAACGTAGTGAAAGAAGAATTGCAAAAAAACAAAGAACAAAACCTTGAGATTTTTGAAAGATATAAAAATAAACATGGACATGTAAAAGAAAAAGATATCTGTTTTGGTGTAATATTTATGCAAAGGAAAAATCCAAACTAATTAATAAAAACAAAGCTCCAAAGATACTTGCAGAGAAATAAAGGTAATGGTATCTGGACATGGAAAATTTCACAATTAAAAAAAAAAATACAATGAAAAATAAAAAAATAAAATAAGTCCATAAAAGGGGGTGTAAAAACACGTGTAGTAAGGTAGAAGTCAAATAAACAGAAACTAAAGTGGTGGACTATCTGCAAAGTGAGGGATTTAGTGCAGAGGCTTCAACAGGTACTGTAGCAACATGATGGAACAATGGGTCCCCAGACTAAAGACCAGTGGGGGTGGGGTGTCAGGAGGCATCTGAAGAAGAATTGCCACATGGTGATACTCTGGAGTCTACTGTTGGAGACCCATGAGAAAATCCATTTCCAGTTGCCCAGAAAGGGAAGGAGCAAGAGACACTGGCAACTCTGACAAAGGTAATATTGCTGCATAATGGGCAGTGAGTCTTCATATGAAGGTGTGTCAGATGGAACAGGATGCATCTAAAGAAGATATGTCACGGGACAATGTTCTGGAACCTTCTTCAGAAGAGTTGCAAGAAATGTAGAGCAAAGAAGATGCTCTCAGTCCAGGAGAAAATGATCTAAGGGAAGACCTGCCTGACTTAACAGAGATGAACAGACATATTAAGCTAGATGAAAGAAATAGACTGCAGAAAATAAACAAAACCCAAAATGTTAGAAGATTGGTAAAACAGATGAATACGCTAATCAGGACTGTTAAGAGAAATTCATGTGATATAAGAGAAATAAACAGAATATATTACTATGCAGCTAAACTAATAATGGATAAAATGTTACAACTAAAATGTACAGTAACACAGGAAAGGAAAGGAACAAGTAAACTGCCACCATGGAAGCACCAAATAAAGACATTTAGATAAAAAGTACTCCTATTAGAAGAATGTGGAAAAGGGAGCAGATAAAAAAATCCTTAGAAAGGCACATGTGGTAAAAGCAATACACAGTATTAAAACAGACCAGGATTTATCATACACTATTTCCAATAATAAGCTTAACATAGATAGAAGAATTCAGAGAAACAGTAAGAAGCTCAAATGCAGAGGAAATGAAATGGGGTGGAGTAACAGCCAGAAAAACTGAGATAATATTAAGAAAAACTCTTAAATGGAAAACCTGAAGCCTGGAAGCAATAAATAACTTAACTTCTCGTTAAAGGTATTAACATTTTTACACAGAGATTTAGCACCGAGCAAGAATTACTTATGTACGCATCCTGAACAGACATCAACTCAGTTGACAATAGGAAAAAATTATGCTCTTCCTCAAGAGTGAACTTGAAAATCACCCTAAGAACCATAAACCAATTACTTGCATTCCGACAATATACAAATTATATTCTGGAAATGATGCTCTGCTTTTTACTTATTTAGAAAAAAAATTCAATTGTGACAAGAGAACGGAAAAGTAATAAAAGAAAGCTGTGGATCTATAATGGAGGGACTGCATACATATTTGCTAAACTCATTAGATCCAAACATAGTGAAAGTTTTAAAACATGAGAAGAAGACTTCTAAGATGACGCCTTTGTTTAGTTTAGTAGAAGCATTTCAGAATCAAAAGGGAATGGAAATCAAACCATTTAAGGTTTGTGCTGTACATCTTAATATAGTCTGAATTAGAACATGCAATGCTGGCATGTCCAGGAACTCTCTGTGGGTATCAAAACTTTTTTCATGGGTTTAATATCTGCAGGTGTTTTTGGTTTCTAATACCATGACAGGAATGGACCCCATTCCTAAGGGTATGATTAGAGTTCATGAAACTAGTAATGTATTAATTGATGATGCTCGCTAAATGTGCTCTTTGCAGCACCTGCAATGTGCCCAGAATTGACTCCTTCTGCAGTTCATATGGGGTGACATACATTTGTAGCATATTTAAGTATGATTGTAAATTCTTTTTTATTAGACTTGTTGCTGCTACACCTCTTTCTTGGAACTGTCTGGGTATCTTTCTTCTACATTGATCTCATTTCTGCCAGCAAATCTTAGAATTTTATGATTTTGTGTCTCTCTGTACATAAGGCACTGTAATCATTGGGTGTAGCAATTTCAAAGATCAACACTACTTTTGTTTTTTTTTTCATGTACTACTATATCTGATTTTAACTGTGGTGGTGGTGCTGTGGTAGCATTGTCGCCTCATAGTAAGACATTGTCCTGTTCGATTCTCAGCTAGAGCGTCTTCTGTGTGGAGACATGCGTGAATGGGCATACCTTCATTGAAGGTTGTGCGTCAGGGCCGACAACTCGGCACGTAAAAATTTACTGCCAATCATTAGCGGACTGGAGTTCTGCTGTGGCGACCCCTAACTGGGAAAAGCCGAAAGACACAACAACAACAACAACTACTATATCTGATTTTCTTGAACTGTTGGTAATGGTTGACCCCATGTGACATTCACATCATCATTCTCTATAAGGTTTTGTGGTTCATGTTTCCAATGCTTCTTGGCTACTTCAATACTGAAAATTTTTGTGCAATCCACAATGCAACAGTCTTGCCACATTATTGTGCCTTTCAGTGGACAAGGCCTCTGCCAGGAGTGTATCACACTCAGCAACAAGATGCAAGACTGTTTCCAGTTCTGTGTATCACAGAACCTGCATTTGTCTGTTTCTCTTCCCACTTTTTCAGTGGAATTTGTAAACCAATGTGTACATAGTCTATTATCCTGGGTTACTTTTATTAACCTTTCATCTTTTTGTTTCAATTTACCTCTCCTTAACCATTTCTGTGTCAAATCTTGATCAACCTTTGGTTGTTCTAGATAATCTCCATACTTGCCACTATATTTATGGATTTTCCATTTTTTTCCCTTCTTGCCTGATCCTTTCCCTTACATTCTTTTTTTTTTGCTACACTCAGTTGCTGCCTGATTTTTATCTACTTCTAGTTTGATTTCCATTCCTGCTTGACACCAATATGCTTCTATTAAGCTAAGCAGGGAAGTCATCTTAGACTTGTTCTCCTCATGTTTTAAAACTTTCACTATGTTTGGATCTTGTGAGGTCAGCAGATATATAAGCAGTCCTACGATTGCAGATCTGTACAGCAACGGGCAGCACAATTCCAGGGCACTTCTATGGGCTAGGCTTGTAAAAGCCCCAGGGCATTAGCCTAGTACACACCTATGAGCCTATGAACCTATGTAATCAGTTTTGAGGAGGCCCATACCTCCTTCAGAATGGGGAATATATAATCTTGGTATACTCTGATGTTTATAAATCATTTGTTAAGTATGAAGCATTTTATTTGTTTTCCTGTCCAACTGATCCAATACTTTTTAGTGCCAGTCAGGCACCCCAAACTGTAAGTTAGAACAGGAAGAGCATCGGTTTATAGCTTGGGTTTTGTTCCTTAATGTCTGGACTGTTTTCAGTATTAATTTTAATCTTTTACTATATTCCTGACTAAGTTTTGTTTGCATTTGTTCATGTTTTATTGTTGATCCTTCATCAGTTCTCAATATGTATACACAGCCTCCTGCTCAAGTTCTTTTATATCACATTCCTGTCCCAAACTGATATTTTTTTTGTGCTGCAGCTGTCCTGCTTTAAATGTTGCTTTTGCACATTTATCAAGACCAAATGACATTCTTATATCATCTGAGAATGTTTTGATCACTTGTACTTGTGCTTCATTTCCTCATTAAATAAATTATACAGTTTTAAATCCTTTATTTTATTTATTTAACATTTGTTGAACGGGAAAGTCTGACTAGGACAGAGCCTATTTTCAGCAGAGGCCCAGGGAGAAACATTTCAGATGCATGTCTTTGGAATGTGGGAGGAAATCAGAGTACCTGGAGGAAACTCACCTGAACGCAGGGAGGACATGCAGACTCCTCATAGAAGGAAGCCCACTTGAGAATCAAACTGGAGAACCTCTTGCTATGAGGAGACAATGTTAACTGTTGCACCACTGCACCACCCACATAAAAAGAAGATGAGAAATCTTTACACTTTGTTGTTTCCCGGGAGACAAATAATAACCATGACCTAATCTGTTAAGTAGACAGCGTAATGGGCTAAGGCCAAGACAAAAGAGCAGCAATGACAAAGAGTCACTTTGGAATATCCCCATCTGAATTTTTATCTCAAGGATAATAGTTTATCCTTTATCATGGCTTAGCTGGAAAGTGGTTTGCTACTGTTTCCTGGTCACTTTAATGTAATTGATCAATGTAGGGTGAACCTTATACATCTGTAAGCACTCTTTTATTCATGAATGTGGGATGCTGTCAAATTTTTTTTGTAGTCAGTCTTCCCTGTTATACAATTCTCCATTATGACTTTATTTAACAACAAATGATCCTTTGTTCCAACTTCCACATGACTTTCTTTTATTACCTTTTTGTATTATCACCATGTTCTAAATGACTATAAACTATCAGCATCAATTCCATCATTGGAAGACAAGTTATTGTTCTGTAGTTTTTAGGATAACTTGTAGGTTTACACTTGAGGAGTATCGTTTTTCCTTTTGTTAAAAAGATGTTAAAAAGGAGACCAAACATTTGAGACTAATAAAAATTGTATTCAGACTTCTAAGCTGGTTAGACACTGATCAACAGCTTACCTTCAGCTCTCTCAGTGAGAAAACTGAAAAAATGAGAAAAAGAGTGCTATTGAAACAGTTTTTTTTTCCCTGGAAGGGAGGTAAAATTCAGTTACTGGCTAGTAAATGCATTGCTTGGATGTCAGAAAAGAAGAAATCTGGAAATCATGAAATACAATCATCTTGAAACTGTGAAGATAAATCACTGCCTGGGAAAGAGTCTGCAGCTGTTCAGCAAAAAAAAAGCAGTTCAAGCTTCAGCTTTGGTTCAAGGGATGGCTTCCCATAATTTAGAGGAAAAAAATAAATGTATTTAGAGGTGAGTAAAATAAATTGAACATTGAAGGAATATATAAACTCAAATAAATGGCTGGAAAAAAATAGAAGAAGATTTAACTAGCTCTTCAGATGAACTGATAAAAATGCAAAAAAAATCAGTGGTTAAAATGAAAAAAAAGTTGGTTGAGTAAGAGGCTTTTCAAGAAAAGCTCTTTCAAAAAATTGTAGAGTTAGAAGACAGCATGCAGAAAAAAACTGAGATTTTTGCTTTACCCAAGAGACTGAAAAGAAAAGCCTGTATTAATTTTATGAAAGCACAGATAAGCAACTGGACTGGCATTCCACAGCAGGATTTGTTAACTGAAAGGGCACATCAAGTGTATGCATCAAACCTGACCATGAGGAAGCAGTCAAGCTCTGCATTAATAAAGATGCAATCATACCAGGAAGACCTGACAAAACAGTGACAGAAGGGTAAAGTATTAAAACCTGGAGACAGCAAAGGCTTGTAGAAAATGATTATTATACCTGGCAGGAGAAATTCAGATTTATCCCAGCGATCATGGAATGCTGAGTGGCAGGTGTCAGATTCAAGCAATTGTACCCAATTTTAGAGTATTTTTTCCTGGAGGATCAAAGTCATCTGTTGATACCAAACAGGGTAAATAAGAAATAAAAATGTTTATACAACAATAAGTTTGCCAGTAAGAAGAAGGGGGTTTTGCTTCTCATTCTTGTGACAGTAATGCTCATTGATAGACTATGCCAGTTAAATCTTTTCCAATGTTCCAAAGGAAAATACTTGAGAGACAGATAAAAGCACATGAGTTGACTAGAACAATCAGGAGTACATTGGACTTGAACCAAAGTCTGGTGTTGGGAGATTAAGATGAAAAGGAAAAAGACCAGCAACAGTGAAATTAGTGAATAAATTCGAGACTATAAAGCATAAATCACATTTGTGCAATATGGCTTTGCAAGAAAAAGGCCATGAAAAAGACTGGACTTTTGCTGACTTTGTTGGAAGACCATAAATTATATACCCAAGGACATTAAACGAGGGGGGGGAGTCACTGTAAGTAAAACAATTTTTGTTCTTTTTAGTATCTGTATAAAACATTTCATGATATAAATTGCATGTTATATATCATAAAGCAGTTTTGTGCAATGTGTAGTCAGGGGTATTTTAAATGTGGGGAGAATATTTTCAGTGACCATTGTAGATGTTGAAGATATTAAAGTGAACACATACTGTTTTTAGTTGTAAGAAATATAGGCTTTACAATATAACAAGAGAGGAAAGGCTGGACAAAAGCAAGGCTAATGTAAATATGCTGTAAATTTGGGCTGCTTGGGTTAGAATGGGGTGTAAAATACACTAATTATATTATATGTAGAATTAAGAAATTTTGTCTTATTTTTGCAAGGGTGAATGTCTAGATTAATTGTCTCAAAATATGGGTACTGTGCAGAGCCAAAAGCCAAACCAAAAACTGAAAATGATCCACACAGCTGGAACTCCACTTTCAGGAAAACAGAAAGACCACCATAGAAGGATAACAGTTGGTTTATTAAATTATGGTATCAAATAAGATTCCTCTGTGGTGGTCTTCTTGTTTCCCTGAAAGAAGAGTTTCTACTGTGCATATCATTTTCAGTTATTGGAAAGTTTAGATTAATGCCTTTGGCTTAAGCTATTAGACAAGTGATTTTTGTAAGCAAGTAGGCTTGAAAAATAACACACAATGATGACCTTGAAAAATCCTAAGTTTCTTTCAAATGCAAATATACTAGCTTTTTTCATTATCAAATGTTCATTGGGAGTCAGGAATTCTGCAGTTGTAAGCAGCTACATTTTGTTCTGAGTGAAATTTACAAAGATTCATTGCTGAGTACTTTCTAGGGAGGTGAGCTGTCTGCAGGAACAAACATATCTTTAGAGAGCATTCTTTGTGGAAAGAAATGCAACATTTTAAGATACAATGGCAAGCAGTTCAATGAAAAATAAAGTTTGAAACTATGGGAATGAATAAGAGATAGCAGACTCCTTAGTAGCCTTAATACATAAAAGACTTTAACAGAACAGCATACATTTCAGTTTTATTTAAAGATAGCCAGTTCACTTTTTCTGAAAGCACATATGCTGTTTTTCATATCTAGGAGGGGAATAGAGATATGAAACACATAGACAGCAATCAGTGAAAGTGGGAACACAGGCTGTAACATGCACTTTAGCATGTGTAACCTTAAGTCTAGGTAAGATAATGTATGTGGTTGCAGCTGTTGTTTTGGGGTAATTGTTCCTATCTGGAAGGTTAAGCTTCATTTTTTGAAGATGTACATAGTTTTGTATGTTTGTTCTAAGTCAATAGGGGATGGGGTGTTTTGAAAGCATATTTGTTTTTTGTCTGAGTGTTTTCATTAAAATAAAAAGTCTTGAAATGTGATATAGGTTCAAATGGAGAAGAAAAGAAACAACTGTGCAAAAGACCAGTTTGCCAAACATTACTGTGTGCAAGTAACACAAATATTGGAAATACACATTTAAAAACTGTCATGTATAATAGGTGGTAACAATAGCTTTTTATTATAATGGCTACACTATCCATATTATCTTGTAACATAAACAGGCATATAGCTGTAGACTAAAAGGAAAGAGTACTGAATTATAATTAGAAATGTAGAGTGCAAATAATGCTCTAGAAGATGCATTTGGAAATAAATGAGCATGTAACTAACAAAGAAAGGATTTCAGGATGGATATTCAGCAGAATATCAGGGTCTATGGAAAAGGGGAACATTTATACTAATTGTTAGAGGAGTTCTAATAGTGGTAGAAGAGGAAATCAAAGACCATAATGAAAGATTTGTAGTAGTAAGGGCTGTTGCTAAGGGAAGGGGATCATGCTGACATATATTTATATTCCACCAAAAACTGCTATTATAGAGCTTTAAAATGGGAGTAATTGTAAGTTTTGGGCAGGGAATACTACTTATAAGTGGATACTGGAACTTTATTTGTAATACTTAGCAAGTATTACAAAATATAACAAAAGAGGGCATTTTTCTGAAGACATTTATGAAAATATTTAGTATGGAAGGTGTGAATTCAATAGTAGGAACTCAGACAGAATTTACATATTCCCCAAGGTACAATTACTGAGCTGGGCTAGATAAAAATTACATGTGCTTTAAATTAAAGCTTTGACACACATCCAATAACTATTTAAGATCATGCACCAACAAAAACTAAGATAAAAATGTAGGGTAATGAAGTAGAAATTAAACACTGGTACTTTGGTTAGTAGGAAATGATTCAAGAGTTATTAGGAAAGGTAGAGCTATCTTCAGAGGTTATAGCAAATGAGTAGGATAAGATGAAAATGGAGTTTAGAAACAGCGTATAAATAAAAGAGAAAGAGATATGGTTAAGAAGTAATATGAATGTGCCTATATTAGATCACTGAATGCTTAGGTAAGTGAACGGTGATTAATCGACCCCATGTAAGTGAAAGCTTACAAAACCAAACTGTCAGAACAGTGATTTTTTTCCAAGGGAAAAAAAAATCTCTGTTCCAAAAAAAAAAAAAAAAAAAAAAACACATTAAAACATGTGATTAAGTGGGGGGCTTTACCCCCCCCACACCCCCCCTACTTAGATATACCAACTCCGAGACCACACTACAGTGCCAAAAATGGCAAAGTACCGAAGCGGCCAAGCAAATTCTTTCCCAGGGAAAGAATTTGCTTGCATGCCGCTTCAATATTTTGCAGTTTCGGTTTTCTCAGTTCGAACAAGACACATTTGAAAACATGCATCTTCGGTCTACTGATAGGAACCCATATGAATTACTTAGAAGAACTGACAAAGGTTGAAGTATTGCAGAATAAGGGGAATCTCACAGAGGAAGAAGAGGCACAACTACACAGTTCTAAAGAGAAAATAAGGGAATATCTGGATATTGTGCATACGATTAGAAAGATTGCTGTTAAACAAATATTTTTAGATAAGTCCAAGGCACAAAAAAACTTTTAGCACAATGATTTAGACAGCAGAAAGTAAAAAGAGTTGTTGCTAAACTTATAGAGCCTATTACAAGAAAAATAATCGGGTTCTGTAGAAGATTTAGAGATATTTCAGAAATGTTATGAAAATTTGTATAAAGCAGAGAAATGTGTAAGAAACAATACAAATGAAAATATTTTTGGAATGCTTAATTATGCCAGTGTTAGTGGTAGATGAGGCTCAACAGCTAACAGTTAAGATAGAAGGTGATATGATAAGAACTGTGATATAATAATCAATCTCCAGGAAAGTCGCCAAGAACAGATGCTATTCCTGTGGAAATTTGGAAGTTAGAAGGGAAGAAAGTGTTAAAGCTCTGGGAGATTTTGTTTAAGAATTTTTTAAAAGGAGGGGAAGCACCAAGATCTTGTAAGAAAGATGTGGTGGCTGTATTACCTAAGGGCAGTAAAGACCCACCAAACCCAGCTTCATACAGATCCATTTCAATTATAAACCATGATTATAAAGTGCTTAAATCTATACTAGCTAAAAGAATGTCAAAGGTGCTGCCAAAATTGATAGATATGAAGCAGTGTGATTTTTTTGGAGGGGAGGCAAACATTTGACAACATTAACAGAACAAAGATGATCCAAAGTGAAGCAGAATATAAGAAAATATTGCTTCTCTTTTGTGTGTCTTGATGCAGAGAAATTATTCCATAGAGTAAGCTGGGATTGTATAAGTAGTTCAGTGGAAGTCTTTGTATTACCTAATATAATAATACGCTTAATTAGGATGATATATGAAGGATATGAAAGAAGAATTAAAGTGGGAGAGTTCCTCATTAAAGTAGAAGGGTTCTTCATTGATAAATTGTGTTTCATCAGAGGAGCCAGGCAGGGGTATCCTCTTTCCCATTTATCTGAGTTATATTTAGAGCCATTGCTAAAGTAAATAAGGAACTCATAAATGCAAGGATATAGTTGGTATGCTGATCAAGAAAAGTAGGCTTTATTTGCAGATAATATTATTTTGTACCTAATAAATCTAGAAATGGACATCTCAGTGTTTTGAAACATTTTGAGACAGTTTCAAGTCTTTTGCGGATATAAAATTAATGAAGATTAAACAAAGACTATAGCCATACATTATTTATCCACCTAAGAATTGGTTTAGCAATGCTCATATTTACGTGGACATGATAAGATATTTATGGGTATGGATTAAAAAGGCTTCTGTTATGGCAGCTATTGATTTGTAGGAAAAAACTAAAAGAGGGTAATACAAAAACTGAGAAACTGGAAGCTCTTGGTTGTGGATATGGATAGTAAGATACAAGCAGTGAAAATGTTTTTACTCCATTTAATTTTATATACATGTCAGGCATAGTTTATCAACCAGAGGAGAAGTTGTGGACAAGTTGTGGACAATAGTTAATAAAGAGTTGAAGGAATTTTTCTGGTAGGGAAGAGGGCAAGACTGAAGTGGGATAAATTGATCATTCCCATAAAACAGTGTAGTTTAGGATTACCTGATTTGAAGGGATATTTTAGAGATACATAGTTAAGACTCATATACATAGCACATGCAGAAGGTTATAATTCAAAATAGAAAGGAGTGATGAAGAAGAAGTGGGGGAGGGAAGTTAAATAGAGAGAGAGAGAGAGAGAGAGAGAGAGAGAGAGAGAGTCTAATTTTGGATGCAGATCCTTAAGGAGAATATTAACAAGCATACAGAATATTGTATTCATAAAGTATCAGAAGGTAATCTAAGAACTAAACCAACACAAGACTGGAGAAACGAGATTTTTTTAATAGGGATGACTGCAAATAGGGATAAAGAGAATAGGCAAGAGTGGGCTAGAATTTACTGGAGAAAACTGACAAAGCAACCAATATAATGTAATGTAATGTAATGCAATGGCATGCCAAATGCCAACATGTCTAAACAATGTGGTGGATTTGATTAGATTGTTATCTACATCTTTGATATGGAGAGGACTAATGCAGTCTTTAAGTCTTCTCTTTGTGCCAAATAGCATGGACTTTTTTCAGGGCTGAGGAGAAGAATTTTAGAATAAATCCAATTGCTTATTTGTAGAAGCTCAGCTTTAGCTTGAATTTGATTTTGGATGTTATCATCGGAATGGCTGGATCTATATATAACCTTGACATCGGCATAAAGGAGGAGTAGTAGATATGTTAGGTCAAGAGACAGTTTATGCATAAAAACAGAGAATGCAAAAAAACAAAATGATAAACACCCGGTGACTTCCAAGCAAAAGAGTCCAAGAATAAAAGTGAAAGGAACTCACAAAGTGATGTAAAAATAAGTTTAATAGCAAAGCTTTTGAGATAAAACTCTTCTTCAGTGCTTAAAACCATACTAAAACACATGTTCATATATACACCACATGAACAAATTCAAGCTAATAGAAGTGCAGCAACAATAGAATAATTAAAATAAATGACTGAGTGCTTGTTTCATGGAAAAAGAGACCTTCTCTTGAGAACAGGTTTTAAACTCACAGTATCATTCAGCCCAAGAGGCACATCTGCTTGAAAATAATTGATCCATCTATATTCAACATTCTCATTATTCAACACAATATCCCATCCTCTAATACTTCTTGCAATAGTTTTTATAACCCTAACTGTAAAATTATGCATTTTATCTGAACTTAGAATATGTTTAGCTAAGGCATTACTTTCCATCTTCCTGCATATGTCTGATAGGTGTTGGCCTATCCTTTCTTTTAAAATCCTGTTGGCTTTTCCAACATAAAATTAAATATATTTTTCACAGATAGCTAAGTGAACCATATTCTTGGTTTTACAAATGACAAACATATGAAAAAATGCCTTACTTGTATTATGGTGTACAAAAATATTGTTCTTGTTTATATAGCAACAAAACTGGTAATCATAGCAAGGCACATTATTTTTAGTGTTAATTATAGCATTCTTAAAGCACATTTGTAGGTCTTTATAACAGAGCTGCTGTTTCAGATTCCTACATTTCCTAAATCCAAAACTAGGTGAGGAACCTATAATCTATTTAACCACTTCAGATGTAGTATAGACCAATTTTTCTTTATAAGTTGTTTAACCCTATTGGTATGTGCATTATATTATATAAGATATCTAAATTGATTTCTGAAAGTATTATCCATAATATTATTTACAGACCCATTAGTTGCCCTTTCTTCAATATCTGAGAGATATGGTCTTGCTAGGCCATCTCTTTCACTCAACACTTGTTCTTTTATTTTCTTCTAACACTTTAATACTATAGCTTCTACCTTTAAACTCTGTGACCATCTCATCCACCTGTTTGATACAGTTAGATATGTCTGTATTTAGCTGACTGGCTCTAAAGAACTGACTACGCAAAATGCCTTTGTATATATGGGCAGGGGGGGTGCATACTAGTATTATGTAACTATCTAGCAGTTTGTACTTCTTTTCTACAGATTCTAGTATCCACTGTATTATCTTTAATATAGACATTAATATCCAAAAATATGCCTGACTTTGAATACCTAGTTTTAAACTTCAAGAAGTTAGTACTACAATCAATATATGTAAAAAAGATTCTAAAGTTTCAATACTGCTCTTCCACACTAAAAAAAACACCATCCACAAAGCCCTTAAAAAAATTATGTTTCCAATAAAAGCACTAGCGTCAGCAATTATATTCTCATCTTCCCAAGTGGAAACTGCAAGATTAGCATAACTGTTGGCAACGGCTGTACCCATCACCACTCCTTTCACCTGATGGTATAGGATTTTATCATACAAAGATACATTGCTACATAGTGAAGTTCTAGTAGAGCACAGAGAGCTACTACTTGAGTGTTATTCTTGTCTGTGTACATACATAGATGGTGCCTAACAGCTTCAATTCCATAGTCATTAGGTGTGACAGTAAATAAGGAGTTTAAATTGATGATATTTTTTAGTGTGGCAGGGCAGTATTTAAACTTTAATTATTCAAAGTCAGACATATTTTGTTTGGATATTAATGTCTATATTAAAGATAATACAATGGGTACTAGAAACTATAGAAAAGAAGTTCAAACTGCTAGATAGTTGCATAATACTAGTATGCACCCCCCCCTCCGCCCATATATACAAAGGCATTTTGCGTAGTCAGTTCCTTAGAGCCAGTCAGTTAAATACAGATATATCTAACTGTATCAAACAGGTGGATGAGATGGTCACCAGGTTTAAAGGTAGGGGCTATAGTATTAAACTGTTAGAAGAAAATAAAAAACAAGTGTTGAGTGAAAGAGATGTCCTAGCTAGACCATATCTCTCAGATATAGAAGAACACCCAACTAATTGGAGTGTAAATAATATTATGGATAGTACTTCCAGAAATAAGTTTAGATATATTATATAATATAATGCACATACCAATAGGGTTAAACAACTTATAAGGTTTTGGTCTATACTATGTACATCTGATGTGGTTAAAGAAATTGTAGGTTCATCACCTAGTTTTGCATTTAGGAAATGTAGGAATCTGAAACAACAGCTCTGTTATAAAGACTGCAAATGTGCTTCAAGAATGCTATAATTAAAACTAAAAATACTGTGCCTTGCTATGATTGCCAGTTTTGTCACTATATAAACAAAACAATTTTTTGTACACCCTAATATAAATAAGAGATTTTATTTTCATATGTTTGCCACTTGTAAAACCAATAATGTGGTTTACGTAGCCACCTGCAAAAAATGGGCTTTATTTTATGTCGGAAAAACCAACAGGATATTAAAAGAAAGAATAGCCCAACACCTATCTGACATATGTAGGGAGATGGAAAGTAATGCCTTAGCTAAACATATCCTAAGTTCAGATAAAATGCATAGTTTTACAGTTGGGGTTATAAAAACTATTGAAAGAAGTATTAGAGGATGGGATACTGTGTTTGAATGCTGAGAATGTTGAATATAGATTGATCAATTATTTTCAAGCAGATGTGTCTCTGGACTGAATGATACTGTGAGTGTAAACCTGTTCTCAAGAGAAGGTCCCTTTTTCCATGAAACAAGCACTCAATCATTTATTTTAATTATTCTATTGTTGCTGCACTTCTATTAGTTTGAATTTGTTCATGTTGTGTATATAAGAAAATGTGTTTTAGTATGGTTTTAAGCACTGAAAAAGAGTTTTATCTCAAAAGCTTTGCTGTTAAACTTATTTTTACATAACTGTCTGAGTTCCTTTTGCTTTTATTTTAAAAACAGAGAATAGTAGGGGTGCAAGAATTGATCCCTAAGGAATCCCTAAAAGAGCGAAATCTGTGTCTGATAAGGCAGGCCAGTTTTAACTGTGAAAGTTCAGTTGGTTATGAAATCTTTGAATCATTGGGTAGATTCTGAGATTACACTGTTATCTTGTAACTGGGATAATAGGATGGGGTGTCAGCCAGGTCAAAGGACAGGGTAAGGTCAATGAGTACTTCCCCAGTAAAACAACATTTATCCATGTTAGAGAGGATGTCATCAGTCAATGTCCAGAAAGCAGTCATGGTACTTCTACCTGCCATGCTGCTTCTGAGAAAGTAAGTGATATTTGTCAAAGTAAGTGGTGAGTTGGTTGTAAATGATTTTTTTCAAGGATTTTACCAAGGGTATGAAGTACTAAGACAAAATGGAATTGGGAGCCTGGGAAAGGTTTGTGATCCTAGCCTTATTTGAAAAAAAGAAGCTTAAGTATCATTAAAATTAGTCAGACAAATCCCACTTCATTAGAATAGGGCTCAATAAGCATTAGGAAGCAATATAAAAATACAGAGGATTAAGGGAAGGGGACGAAGCAAAGAGAGGGGAATTTTGAAGAATGGTATAAAAGGTACAATAGGTGGGGTAGGCAAGCTTCAGTTAGAGGACAGGATACTTCAGTAACTATAAATTAAAATGTACTTGATGCTGGCAGTTTAGGTTAGAGGGTTAATTCTGGCATTAAAATTCAAAAGGTTAAGATAATGAGCTATTAATAAACTTCATCCTGTAGTCCAAAATTTTATTTACTCAGTTTTTACTTGCAAACTGTGTAACTCTGAGGAAGTTAATTAACCAGACAGTACTCCCACATCACACCTAAAAAGTGACACTTGTATTCACTGGGCTTACCCAGTTACCACATGAACAAAATAAACTAAAATGCACATCAAAGCTATGAGGAAGGGGAATAGGTATATAGTTAAGTGAACTGTGAAAGTACTGAATGATAATCCTGATTGCTTTGATTTCATTCTAATACTTTCACTAGAAAGATTAAGTCAGCTGTCCATTCTCTGATACCTCCTGCATCTTATTGAGGTTCACAGGGGATAGCAGCAATCCTACCACTGACTGGAAGTAAGGCAGAGACCCAGCCCTTGTTGCGATGCCAGCCTATTTCAGGATGTACACATTGTTACTCATCCTCTGCATATTCATCTATAGGCAATTTACACAAGTACCATTTTACCTATCAGCATGTCTTTGGCATGGGGGAGGAAACAGAAGCACTCAATGAAAACCCATGCAAACACAGGGATGACATACAGACTCAGCACTGAAGGCACCCCTAGCAGTAACTGAATCAAAGAACAAAATTCTGTGAAGCAGCAGTGCTGACAGTTGTATTACTATGCCACCCAACCTTCCTAAAACAACAGAGTGCAAAAAGCAGTAGCAAGGAGACTTGGAGGTAAGCATATCAAATTATCCAAAAGAAGCAAGGAGAGAAGGAACGCATTATAGAAGAAGTTTTAGATTCTAAGAGTCAAAGAAAAAAAAAAATACCAGTAGTAAAAAAAGAAGCTGTTATGCTCTTTATAGTGAGTTGATAAAAACATTTCTAGAGCATTGCATGCACCTCAATGGCTCAAGGACATAGGAAGGATAAGGGCAGTTCAGAGGAAGTCACCAAATATGGTACACTGAAATAAAGAGGAAGGGAGATATGACAGGAACATTTAAAACACAGGAAAGTACTTTTTATAGAAAGGGTAATGAGCAGTCATTTTGAAGTAATTTTAGGGCCAAAGGTGGTAATGCAATTTAAGAAACACAGAATAGACATTATGAAGTTTGTCTTAAAAGTAGGGGAAATGTTAAGGTAGGCCTGCAAATTATCTAGCAGGTACAAAATCTGATAAACTATCTTTGCCACTAAAATATGTGCTTTTGTTCTGTTTCTATATTTCAAATCACACACCAGTCATGAAGTCAATGAACGGTAGTAGTCTATGTGCCAAGTAAAGGGTCATTCATCTGCTAAAGTTATGGTCCTCCTAAATACCATTTAAAGGTTTGGCACACTGGGTGCAACTGAGAGGTAGTTATGTAATCATGCCCTGTATTGGACATTAATTCCAATACCAGAAAGCTTTTGTTACTAGCATACAATGACTAGCAGGCTTTACAGCTGCCTAAAAAAACACTAGTCTTGTGACTGTTCATAGGCATAGGACACAGAAACAGTTCAGTGAGAATGTAGAAGGCTATTTGCTTATGGTGCATGTCTAATAAAAATCCAAAAGCTTTTAAAACTTGATTAACTGGGAAAAAGTCACTAACTTCAACCTATATGGTCAGAATAGCTGGAGTGGAGATGGTATGACAGCTGTCATTGGCATTATTACTATGGATGGAAGTAACAGTGTTGCTTTTCCATAGTTGCAGGTATACTTCCTGTTTTGGACACCCCTTGATAAAAAAACCTTCACACATAGGTTCATAGGTAGATACTGGGCTATCTGCCCGAAGGCATATATTAGCCCAGCCATGTTGTGTGGTATTCACCGCCCCTTTAGTTAGTTCCCTAGGCCCTTGATCTAGCAGCTAGTACCCTTGGCTCCTATCTAGTAGAGCTGTTGGTATGATCCCTGGTGTGAACTTTCTGTTACCCATCCACTCGTCAAGGTTCCTCTTGAAGAGTGATAGTGAGGGGCTCTGACTTATGTAGATCGGGACCTTGTTCCATAGCAAGGGAAGTCTTTGCTTAGGGAAGCAAGGGAAGTCTTTGCGAAGGGACTATGACTTTGTTTTTTGGTTGAAAAAATCTGGGAGAGAGACCATCAGATGTAGGACAGCTTTCTACTTTGTGCGTCTGTAAATCTCCATATAACAGTTCAGTTTCAAATAGAACAGTGGCATTCAGAAAGGTCTTATCCTAAGCTGTCACACAAAACTGTTAAATGGGTATTTATAACAGTTTTATTTGTCAGTAAAGTACAACCAGATAAGGAACATGAAAGCAATGTATAATTATTACTTTCACCAACAGATTACTTAAATACTATTTACATGAAAGCTACTTTTAAAAGCAAGCTCTTGCAAATGACTTTCTCTTTTCTTTCCTTCTGCTTTATTTGTATTAAACTCCTGCATTATATGTTATTAATGACTTGCAAAAATGTATCTATTAATATATACTGTTTTGTCTTTTGTAAAACTCTGTTTATGTTTACTATGTGTTCTGTTTGTATTCTTTCCTCTAGGTTGCTTAAAGTCATTTTAATTCAGCATTTTATAAGGGGAATTCATCACTCCTTCCCAAAAGTGAACACTTTTTGGAGGGGTTAAGAGGGACAGTGTTAAACCTGGAGTTGAAATCAGGGACATCCCTGTCCATTTCAGAAGTTTGTGGGACACATAAGCCACAACCTCCCTGCAAGAATCAAACCCATGCCATCAATGTTGCCACTGAGCTGTGTATTTACTAGGTGCAATACTGAAAGATGCATCAGACATGCATCTAATAGATCACCTTGAAGAGAAGTCTTCACTGTCAAACCCTAATGGGTATGCATTCCAGAGAATAGTTCTGTATGGCCTACCAGATGTGTGGGGGTTTACTGTGCCAAATGTGATAAACCTGACTAAAGCATCCTGCCTGATGTAGGTATCAGCCATACTGATAACAACACATACAAACACCACACTATTATGAGTGGATTCCCTACAAACAACTGAGTAATGCATGCGTCTGACATATGTAATAGCGGTGGATATTGTCTGCAGCATCTGTAAATGATGTGTGAATTAAGAAGTGATCCATTATAATGAATGGTACAGCAGTATGCGAGACTGGTGGCAATGCATCAACAATGCTCATGTACACAGAAATTACAGCAGTGCAAAGTCTAGTGCCAATGATCGAGGAAGCTGTCACTGTAATATTGTACACATACCAAACAATACATGGATTACCTTCTGTAAGTACGTGTACTCAAACATCTCAAACAGTACTCAAACCTCCATACTTGCCACATGATCACTGTCCCCCTGACCTTGCCAGTGAAAATTTTATACTGCCTTGAAATCCTAACATGCATCCATATGTTTTCATGCTACCTATTTATTTATTGGCATTTGTTTATTGGGATAGTCCACTGGGCCATTAAGAGCCCATTTTCAGCGGACGCCCGGGGAGAAAAGCTCCATAAAACATAAGACATTTAAGAGTATTAACAATGTGAAAATTTACACAAAGTATCCCATCATACAAACAGTATAAGATTTACATGAAAAATAAAAGCAAAGACAAACATTAGGAATGCAGTCTTAAGTGTACAAAAAGTTAAAATAAAAGTGAAAAAGGTATAGTTTGCAAGAATTTATATTGTAATTGTAGTTAAGTTATCTAAAGAGACTTAACTGACAGAGAAATCTGAGATATGAGTATATATGAGAAGAATATGTCAGTCAGGTTATGAAGTAAGGAGGTTTAGTACAGGTACAGATCCAGTTAGTAGAGTGGTGTTTATGCAAAGAAGTTTTGAAAGAAGCATGATTCTGAATGGTACGAATTAATAATGGAAGGGCATTCCAGGCTCTAACTGCAACACAAGAATAAAATAGTTGGTCTGCAGGTAAGTTGGGCTTGGGACCTATTAGGAAGATAGTGGGTAAATAAAGAGCTTAGAGCAGGACAATATGAGGGTTTGAAAAATATTTTGTGTGCTGGAGTTAATTGAAGATAGGTGAGATAATGTGGGAGTTCAATCCAGTTCAGCGAGTGCAGGGATGTACAATGGTGGGTAGAATGTCTAGCATTTGTTGTGGAACTTGGCAATCTTGTTATAACATGTTTCGAGTTTAGTTTTTAGGGAGGATAGGAGTTAGTAAGCAAGGGGGCACCACAGATAAGAGAGAGAAGCAGATAAATGTTAGCAAGTACTTGTTTAGTAGGAAGAGAAAGGAAACATTTATGCCTGTAAAGAATATTTAGTTTTTGATGTGTTTTGTTGTCTTCTCTTTTAGGCTTTCATTAATTATTATACCTAGCAGTTTAGTATGGCTAACTACTTCAGGTTTTATGGTACTCTGGGAAAGTATAGTGAACAGAGATTTGTTTAAGGAAGTGTTTTTCTTGGGGGTGAATAGAATAACTTTTTTTTGGGATTAAGAGACAAATGGTTATTGTATAACCAGGAAGTAAATACCGATTGAGTGATCTGTTGTAGATATGATGTAGTGCCTACGAAGCATATAATAATAGAGTCATCTGCATATTGTATGAGAGATACATGAGTGAATGAAGAGTGAAGATGATTAATAAAGATAGTAAACAGGACTGATCCTAATATAGAGCCTTGGGGAACACCAGTAGAGGTGTGAAGATATGGCGATAAAGTGTTTTGCCATCTTAAAGAAGAAATGTAGGAGTTGTATGTGTACTTATTTGTCAAGGACCTTAGAGATAGAAGATAAAATGGCTATGGATCGGTAGTTTGAGATATCAGTAGAGTTGCCTCCTTTGTGAAGGGGTAGAATAAAAGCTTTTTTCCAAAGTTTTGGGACATATGACTTGGATGGACCTGTTGATTAGTATACTAAATGGGGTAGTTAATGGCTTCTGCAGCAAGTTTTAGATATTCAGTGAGAAGCTTGTCTGCTGCATTAGAGCTGAGTTTTAGCTTGAGAAGGTTTTCAGGTTTCAATTTTCTGTTAAGAAGTTAACTTGAGTGTTTCAGCCATTACACACAGAGCTATCTGAGGAGGAGCAGCTGATCTGTGATATATAGCAATAAGTAGCCTGTTTTTTTTTGTTGTTGTTTTTTTGCTTATTTGTAGTAGTTATTGCTTATTCTAGAAATTTATAGCAATTTTATTGTATACTGCATACTTGTACTGTATTTCATAGCTATTGGCTCACTTGTGATAAACATTTCTGTGGTGTTCTCCCATCCTCCATCACTACTGGCATCTTGTCTTTATACCTGCTGGCCTTGCAGTTACCCGCCCCTACTCTAAGTTTGATCTTGGACACTCATCCCAGTCTAGTGTCATTAGCTCATTCTGCCTAATACAGACAGAACATCTGAGAAGGCCAACCCATTTAGTTTCTTTCCTTCTGTTCCTCCTTTCTCCCTTTCCTAAAAAAAAAAAAAAAAAAAAAAGTCTGAATAGCCTTATGTTCTGACTGTGCTTCTCAAACATTTTGAAAAAACTGTATTTGCCTTAATATTGCTACAACTCAAGTGCTCTAGGTTGCACTGCATCTGAATTGTTTTAGTGTGTTTTAGCTGCTTTTCTGTATATATAGACGTTTCTGTATATGTAGACTAGCTACTTATTCTACTGTATTACTGCCTCTTAAATCATTTTTTTTCAGTTGTGCACTTGCCTTGCTTCATTTAAAAAGTTTTAAATTGCTTATGTTGTAGAGTTCTAATTGTATTTACTGTTTAGGGCTACACACTCAAGTGCTTTAACATTTTCTGTGTTTATTTAGTGTATTATTGCATTGTTTAGCCTGTTTTAACCAAAAAAAAAAATACTATCTTGTTTGCTCGTTTCCCACCTTTCCTAGCTAGTATAGTCCAGATCCCAGGTTTTGCTGGTTTCAGGACTTTATTTTCTGTATTCAGAGCTATCTAGACCTTGCTGTGGTAGAGGAAAGTCCTACTGCTTACCAGTGGGAGTGGTGAGCATTGTACTGCCTGTCTAACACTAAGGAGTGGTTTCCAGCTCTGAAATTGTAATTTTAGCCATTTTTGGGTGATTTCTATCCCTTTCAACTTTCTGGCTTAAAAACACGTGTGTTTGTGTATTTTTCGCATCGTGCAGCACTGTAGGGCTACGGTTAAACTAATCCAGGTGCCAGAAAGTCTGCTTTTCAAATTTTCCCTTAGAACTAGCTGGTTTCTCAATATTAGCATTAATATCTGAACCCCTGAGACCAGCGCTTGCTCTAGAACCTGCTGGAAAGCTCTAGGAAGCCTTAAACTGATACAAGCACTCAACTCTCCTTGTTAATAAGGAGAAATTAATCGTAGGCACTAAACAGCCTAAAATTGCAAAGTACCTTGCAAAGCTAAGGGAAAACAGCTCTTGTACTTTACAAAAAAGCACCTAAACAGGCTTGTCCAAGGATCAGCTTCCAGTGATTTCTCCTGTCCACCTGGTGAATCTGGGCATACTGGGGCAATGCAGCAACTGCCTCATGTACACAGACAACCCTCTCCTCCTACCACCCAACACTACAACCTGCGAGAGATGCACTTTACATAGCCAAACTGGAACAAAGCTCTCTCCAACCAAGATTGTGCTAGACAGTCAAGAGGAGAAAGTTAACACCTGCACTACACCTCAAGCAACACACAGCCCTTCAAAACCCACACCATCAACACCCACACATAGCAACACTAAACCCACATATGCAGAGGCCCTTAACATTAACCTGCCCAAGCAACAAGGACTTCCGAAGCTGAAACTCAAACAAACACCAGTCACAACCAAAGTGACACATAGCTCACAACACCAGTGTGCCACAGCCCCTAAGGCAAGACAACGTACCCAACAATTTAGTCATAGGTGACTCTATAGTCAGGCACACTGATGTCCCACTCACCAGGCTGAACAAGGAGAAAATTGCAGTCAGCTGCCTGTCGGGTGCCAGGATCTGCCACATAACGCATGCACTCAAGTCACTCCACAACAAGTACAAATACGACTCTGTCATTTTCCATGTTGGAGTGAATGACTTGAGATGTACCTACTTGGACTACATGAAAAGAGACATGGAAGAGCTCTCAGATCATGTGGCCCAGGCAGGTATGACCCTAGTCCTGAGTAGCATCCTGCCTTTGCCCAGAATGATACCACAGTAAAAGGACAAAATGATTGACTTCAACAATTGGCTAAGCTTCTGGTGTCATTCAAAGGGGATCCAGTATCTTTCTGCCTGGGACAACATGATCGACAACCACGATTCTTTGCCAGAGATGGTCTGCACCTGTCACCCCTGGGATTCAGGTTACTGGCTAAAGCTCTTGCCACCCCTATAGTGCATTTTTTAGGCAAGGTTCAAAGGACAAAACCACCACAGTAACAGATACAAGCATGCAAAATCTGAAGGTAATGCTACTCAATGCTAGAAGTCTAAACCTCAAAATGCACTCTCTTGAGGCACTCCTAAAAATGGAGAACATCGATATCTGTGCAGTAACTGAGACCTGGTTCAAGGCTCCAGAGAGCACCCCTGCAATACCAGGCTACAACTCTTGCCACACTTTTTGGCCATCAAATCAAGAACGAAGCACTAAAGGTGGAGGAGTATCCATATTCACACCTCCAGGCTAGTTGTCCAACACAATGTATCTGAAATTCTCAAGGTGCAACTAACATTAGGTAAGACTGCAATCCAAATTGTAGCTTGCTACAGGTCCCCCACCATGCCCCAAGATTCTGACTACACCTTTCTAAACATACTGGAAAATATTAAGATACAACCAAACACCCTAATACTGGTGATTTCAACTACCCTGCCATTAACTGGGAAAACTACTCAGGTACCAACACCTTTTCCTAATGGTTCTTGGAATTCATAAATTCCAACGCCCTCGATCAACTAATCCATTGTCCCACCAGGGGCTCCAATATCCTAGACCTGGTCATTACCAACATGGGAGATAGATGCTCTAAACCAGTGGTCACCCCCTCATTGGTCAGGTCTGACCATAAGCAAATCACCCTTGACATCCACATCCTAACCCCCAGTAAGGAAACCTCTGTAAAAAAAACTTCTCCAAAGCCAACTTCATGCTACTCAAGTCTGAAGTGACAAACTTCATGACACCCATGCAGACGAGAGCTGAAAGTTTGACTGCTAAATCCTACACTAAGGCACTGTATGAGCACATCCACTCATGCATGAATTGTGCCATCCCAAATAATACCAAGACGTTCTCCTCCAAAAAAGGAAGCCAATCTGGTGATCCCCTACCATAAACAAACTATACAACAGAAGAATGAAACTGTTGCAGAAAACAGGAAAATCCCAGGATGCAAAAAAACTCCCTTACCAGCCTCAGTAAGAAGCTAAGATCCCTCATAAAATCCTCCAAAGCTAGTTACGAAAATAAAATTGCCAAAGATTCCAAAGACAACCACAAGGCATTCTATAGTTGTGTCAAGAATCTAAATGGCAATTCTCAGATATGCTCTGAGTTACAACAGAATGGCATTAAATATATTGATCCCAAGGATATTGCCAATATCCTGGCAGATCGATTTAGTGCCAACTTCATCTCCCTCTCACCTCCTAAAGGGACCATCTGAATACCAAAAGATTGCCAAATTCCAGTAATCACGGCCACACAGTTAGAAACTGCACTCTCCAAAGCTAAGAATACAGCATCCATGGGACCAGATGACATCACGGGCTGTGTACTACATGAACTACAAAATGAACTGACACCTCACCTAAGTGTCATGTTTAATCATAGCCTCACCTCAGGCTTCGTGCCCACTGAGTGGCGCAGAGCTACAGTTATCCCACTCCACAACTACCATCCCATCAGTCTGACGAGCCTGATCTGCAAGGGCATGGAATGCATTATCATGTTACTTATAAACAAAGACACTGGCAACCTTCAAACACTGGACCCCACCCAGTTTGGGTTCATGAAGGACCGATCTTGTCTCCTAAAACTGATTGACTTCTTCGAATCAGTCTCCAGAGCTGTGGACGAGGGTAAGATGGTCCACACAACCTATCTGGACCTCAACAAGGCCTTTGACACCATCCCCCACTCTTGAATCATAGATAAACTTACTAAGCTAGGCATAAATCCCTACGCCACTCAACTGGTTGCCAACTGGCTTACTGACAACAAGGGGGGATCTTACACTCCACAAGAGGGGATCGACCTTGGATCCCGGGAACTATCATCCCATCAGACTGATAAGCCTGATCTGCAAATCCATGGAATGCATTATCATGGAACTTATAAACAAAGACATTGGCAACCTTCAAACACTGAACCCCACCCAGTTTGGTTTTGTAAAGGGTCGATCTTGTCTCCTCAACCTGATTGGCTTCTTTGAATCAGTATCCAGAGCCATGGATGAGGGCAAGGCAGTCCACACAGCCTATCTGGACCTCACCAATGCCTTTGACACCATCCCCCACTCTGAAATCACAGATAAACTTACTAAGCTGGGCATTAATCTCTATGTCACTTGATGGGTTGCCAACTGGCTTACTGACAGAACCCACACTGTAAAGGTAGCCGACTCAAAATCCAGCTCCAGACAAGTGACAAGTGCAGTACGTCAGGGTTCAGTCCTAGGACTGCTCTTGTTTAGCAGCTACTTCTCTGAAGTACAGGCCAGCACTAAGGGACTCTGGCTAACAACGTTTGCAGATGACTGCAAACTGGGAGCCATTATTGAATCCCCAAATGATGTGGATATTCTACTAAAAGGCCTTACAGAAATGGATGCTTGGTGCCAGTGCCATGGGCTCAAGCTTAATGCCAAGAAATGTATAGTTATCCCCTTTGGGAAAAACCATGTACCTATGAATTACCACATAAGTGGCAGTACACTAAATACCAAATGTGTGATAAGGGGCTTAGGGACACAAGTGGACAGTGGTCTCACCTTTGATAACCACATCGCCACGACAGACAGGAAATCCTTCTATGTGGCATACCTCATCATTAAGGGCTTTTCATTCAAGAAAAAAGGAGATCATTGTCCCACTGTACTCATCCCTCTTAGACCCATTATAGAGTACAATGCCCCATTTGGTATGTACCTCTCAAGACATCTGCAACAACTGGAAAGGCCACATAAATACCTCACTAAAAGAGTCACAAGCCTAAAGCAGATGCCCTATGCTAACCATCTAAAAAAACCTCCAGCTATACTCTGTCGCATAACACCTGCTCATAGGCGATCTCTGCTTAACATACAAGGCCATGTCAAACCCAGAGCTGCTGGACATGCTACACTTAAAGAAATCCCTATCCCTCAGAGCCACATGCTCCAGGGATCTAAACCTGGTTATCACAATGAACAAAACATGCTGGAGGGATAGGTTCCTGATCCAGAGACTCCCCATACTCTGGAATAGACTGCCCATACATGTCAAGTTGAGTGCCTCTTTGGCCCTCTTCAAAAAGAACCTTGACGATTGGATGGGAGATAGGAAATTCACCCCGGGGATCACTTCAATTGCCCTGTTAGACAGGGGACCAGGGAAGTAATAGCCAGGAAATTGTTATGGCTAGGCTTGTGTAGGTCCTAGGGCCAATAGCCTAGTACCAACCTATGAACCTCTGAACCTATGAACCTATGGCAGAACCCAGACTGTAAAAGTAGCCGACTCCAAATCCAGATCCAGTCAAGTGACAAGTGGAGTACCTCAGGGTTCAGTCCTGGGACCGCTCTTGTTTGGCATCTACTTCTCTGAAGTACAGGTCAACACTAAGGGACTCTGGCTAACAAAGTTTGCAGATGACTGCAAACTGGGAGTCATTATTGAATCCACAAATTATGTGAATATTCTACAAAAGGGCCTTACAGAAACAGATGCTTGTGCCAGAGCCATGGGCTCAAGCTTAATGCCAAGAAATGTATAGTTATCCCCTTTGAGAAAAAACATGTACCCATGAATTACCACATAGATGGCAGTACACTAAACACTGAAAGTGTGATGAGAGACTTAGGGACATGCATGGACAGTGGTCTAACCTTCAATAACAACATCACCACAACAGTCAGGAAATCCTTCTATGTGGCACTCCTCTTCACTAAGGGCTTTTCATCCAGAAAAAAGGAGGTCATTGTCCCATTGTACTCATCCCTCATTAGACCCATTATAGAGTACAACACCCTGTTTGGTATGTACCTCACAAGACATCTGCAACAGCTGGAAAGGCCATAGAAATACCTCACTAAAAGAATTACAGGCCTAAAGCAGATGCTGTATGCTGACCTTCTAAAAAAACTCCAGCTATAGTCTGTGGCATATCGTCTACTCAGAGGCGATCTCTGCCTAACATACAAAGCCATGTCAAACCCTGAGCTGTTGGACATGGTCCACTTAAAGAAATCCCAATTCCTCAGAGCCACACACTCCAGTGATCTAAACCCTGTCATCATAATGAAAAAAACATGCTGGATGGATAGTTTCCTGACCCAGAGACTCCCATACTCTGGAATAGACTGCCCATACATGTCAGGCAGAGCACCTCCTTGTTCCTCTTCAAAAGGAACCTTGACAATTGGATGGGAGATAGGAAATTCACCTCAGGATCACGTCAGTCACCCTGCTAGACAGGGGTCCAGGGAAGTAAATATTGTGGGAAGAAATATCCAGGGAATTGTTATGGCTAGGTTTGTATAGGCTCTAGGGCCTATAGTCTAGTACCAACCTATGAACCTATGAAGAAACAACCTTTTGATAGTAGACATTGGGATTGTAGTAAGTGAGAATGTGGGTGAAGCATTCATTGTTGATTCATCTGGAAATGATTAAGTAGAGGAGGGGGACTGAGAGAGATGGGATAGTGTGGCTATTCTAGTATAATTTGTACTAGGGTGAAGTTGTGGAAAGTTAGCAGTGGTGTTAACTATAGAATTTCTGAAGTGTGAGTTGAAGAGAATGGCTGTTTGTTCTGGTGTTTTGTCTAGGTGTAGACACAGGTTGTTTTCTGTGCAAGGGTTGAGAAGTGATCCTATAGATGTCCAGAATTTTTTGGGTCTTTGCTTATGGTTTGTTTGAAGTGTTTTAGTCTTTGGATACTAGTCTTTTTACTTGGTTATGGAGCTGTTTGAATCTCGGTAAGTCTGAGGGTTTTTTAAGCTTTTGCCAGTATTTCCATGTTTTATCTGTAGTTCACATTAGTTCTTTAGTAGATTTGGTTAGCCATGGAGCATGGTTGGTTTTCACCCTTTTTACTCTAGGGAGTGCAAGACTATCTAATTTTTCTAAAAAGGTTGTGTTGAAGTACTCTAGTGCATCATCTAGAGGAAGATATTTTATATTAGTCTAATTCAGATTTTTTTAGTATACTGGTGAATGTTTGTGGGTTAAATTTGGTAAGATTCCTAACATGTTTGTAATGATGCTGCTTGTGGAGGGAGGGTGCTGTTCGATGAACAAAGGCTGGGAGGTGGTCACTTACAGCATTTGGGAGAGTACCAGCTGAGGGAATTTCTATCCACTATCAAGTGGTAATACTGATGTGATGCAGTGGTACTTCTGTGAACAGTACAGTCACACTACAGATGTGCCTGTACTACAATTGGTCTTCAAGCTATATCACACTACAGATGTGCCTGTACCACAATTGGACTTCAAACTGTACATGACTTCCGAATAAAACCTTGGGTATGAATCACATGTGACACAGTTCATAGGTTCATAAGTTTATAGGTGTTTACTAGGCTAATGACCACAAGAGCCTTTTTAAGCCTAGCCATGCATCCTGAATCTCTGACAAGTTCTGGTACCTGTGATAAGTATAAGCAGGGGGTTGGGAGATGAAGCATTTACTAGCAGGGGTCTGGGAGATGAACCATTTACAGGTAGTTTGTGTCCATTAGAGACATAGCTGCCAAACCAGGGATGAATTTCCTGTTCCCCATCCAATTGTCCAAGTTACACTTGAATTGGTTTAGGGAGAAAGTCTGCTTCACATGGATGGGAAGCCTGTTCCAGAGACGGAGTAGTCCCTGGGATACATACCTGTCTCGCCAGCAGGTCCCATTTATATCACAAGCAAGATTTAAGTCTTTAGAATGGGTAATTCTGGTGCTGTTTGTTTTGTGGATATGCAGAAGTTCCATCAGTGTCAGGTCTGACAATGCCCTGTATGCTAGGCATAGGTCTCCTGTATGGTAGGCATAGATCTCCCTTCAACAGCCTATAGGAGACAGAATACAGGGATAGGGCCTTGAGGTGGTCTGCTTAGGACATTTTACTTATGCCCTATATTCTTTTGGTGGGGAACCTCTGTGGACATTCTGGTTGTTGGATATACCTGGTTAGGTACATACCAAAGGGGGCATTGTACTCAGTGATAGGTCTGATGAATGTCAAATACAGTGGAACAATGACTTCCTTGCACTTAGATTCCATACCTTTATTTATAAGTTGTGCAACATAGAATGATTTCCTCACTACTGTAGACACATGATGGTCAAAAGCTAGATTACTGTCTATGCGCATCCCTAAGTCCCTGACCACTGGGTCAATTCTAAGGGGTGTGATATCAATATGATAGTTACCAGGAGTGGATGACTTCCTGAAGGATATTATTACTCTTAACACAGTTATACAACTCTACCTATATCATGTAATTACATCAGGTATACAATATGTGCCTATATGTTTATAAATGGAAATATGTAGGTGATGGCCCTGACACCATATTGGGGACACATTACAACTGAGGTGGATGTAGTTCATGCAGAGCAGTTAATGAAACAAATGCTAACAGTCACATAATGTTGTTGTGGAACACCTGTGTAATCCTTGTAAATAACAACACAACAGAACATACAATGAATTTGCCAAGGTTGCAAGTGAATGTCAAAATGCTAGATGTTTGTCTGTATAACAGCATTACAACATGTTGATGAACTCGGACTTATGTGCCCATGTAATCACTATGAAGTAATATTACTGTATATCAGATAACATTTTCAGATGCTAGGTATACACATGCGTACTTTTGCCATACTGCAGGTGTCACTATGATGGTTGAATGAGAACTGTGTAGAATGTGGATACACTCTACTATCAGAGTACATGCCTCTGTAAGGCAACAACATACATAGTATGATCCCATGTTCCCAGTCCTCAGGAAGTGTATTCATAAGGGGGGATCCACCTTGGATCCCGGAAACTACCGTCCCATCAGTCTGACAAGCCTTATCTGCAAGGCCATGGAGTGTATTATCATGGAACTTATAAACAAAGACATTGGCAACCTTCAAACACTGGACCCCACCCAGTTTGGGTTTATGAAGGGCCGATCTTGTCTCCTGAACTTGATTGACTTCTTCAAATCAGTCTCCAGAGCCATGGACAAGGGAAAGGTGGTCCACACAGCCTATCTAGACCTTGCCAAGGCCTTTGACACCATCCCCCACTCTGGAATCATAGATAAACTTACTAAGCTGGGCATTAATCCCTACGTCACCCAATGGGTTGCTAAATGGCTTACTGATAGAACCCACACTGTAAAAGTAGCAGACTCCAAATCCAGCTCCAGACAAGTGACAAGTGGAGTACCTCAGGGTTCAGTCCTGGGACCGCTCTTGTTTGGCATCTACTTCTCTGAAGTACAAGCCAACACTAAGGGACTCTGGATAACAAAGTTTGCAGATGACTGCAAACTGGGAGCCATTATTGAATCACCAAATTATGTGGATACTCTACAAAAGGGCCTTACAGAAACAGATGCTTGGTGCCAGAGCCATGGGCTCAAGCTCAATGCCAAGAAATGTATAGTTATCCCCTTTGGGAAAAAACATGTATCCGTGAATTACCATATAAGTGGCAGTACACTAAACTCCAAAAGTTTGATAAGAGACTTAGGGACACAGGTGGGCAGTGGTCTCACCTTCGATAACCACATCGCCACAACAGTCAGGAAATCCTTCTATGTGGCACACCTCATCACTAAGGGCTTTTCGTCCAGAAAAAAGGAGGTCATTGTCCCACTGTACTCATCCTTCATTAGACCCATTATAGAATACAATGCTCCGTTTGGTATGTACCTCTCAAGACATCTGCAACAACTGGAAAGGCCACAGAAATACCTCACTAAAAAAATCACAGGCTTAAAGCAGATGCCCTACACTGACCGCCTTAAAAAACTCCAGCTATACTCTGTCACATATCGTCTACTCAGAGGCAATCTTTCCTTAACCTACAAGGACATGTAAAACCCAGAGCTGTTGGACATGCTACACTTAAAGAAATCCCAATCCCTCAGAGCCACATGCTCCAGGGATCTAAACCTTGTCATCACAATAAACAAAACATGCTGGAGGGATAGGTTTCTGACCCAGAGACTCCCCAGACTCTGGAATAGATTGCCCATACATGTCAAGCAGAGTGCCTCTTTGGCCCTCTTCAAAAGGAACCTTGACGATTGGATGGGAGAAAGGAAATTCACCCCGGGGATCACGTCAGTCACCCTGATAGACAGGGGTCCAGGGAAGTAAATAGTGTGGGAAGAAATAGCCAGCGAATTGTTATGGCTAGGCTTGTATAGGCCCTAGGGCTGATAGCCTAGTACCAACCTATGAACCTATGAAACCTATAACCAAATGGCAGCAGTAGGCATCAATACATTAGCTCAAATCCAAGACTGGAATACACTGTTGTAGGGGTACAGTACATCCACACCTCTACATAGCACATGTGGATGACAACAACATCGACATGTGCAATATTCATAGGTTCACAGGAGATTACTATGCTAATGGCCAAGAACCCATACAATCTTAGTCATTATTATCCCATTTAACCCAAATCACTATCTCTAGGTGAGTGAGGATAGTAGGAGTATGTGCGTATGTGTTTGATTTTATTACAGACTGCCTCTGTCCATATGGGACATGGGCACCACTCTATGAGTGAATTAGCAATCACACATCCAGTGGTATAGAGATGGCTTGTAGAGGGTCTTGAAGGTGCTCTGTTTCATGATGTGTGCATGCATCTTTGAGATGATGACATCCTCAGTGTTCTGCAGAAAGGATATTATGTGGACAGGGGGGAAAAAGGGGAATGTTGGATTCAGGAGGCTATGTAAACGTTTCTGAGTGAGAGTCAAATGAGAAGAGATTCAAAGCATCATGCAATAACTGCAACATATCACCAACCCCCCCACCCCACAGACACTCCAAGTGACTGAGGTCAGATTTGAACACCATACCTGTCTAGGTAAACAACCTAGATTCCATAGTATGTATGTCTAGCAGCACAACAGACACCTGACTTTAACAGTGTGGACCTTCATCCTGGGGTAAAATTGTCTCCAGAGTGATAGTTGAAGGGAAAGACAAATGCACACACACACACACACACACACACACACACACACACACACACACACACACACACACACACACACACACACACACACACACACATTGAGTGTTGTGAGATAGAACCACTACCTATCTAGTTACACAAGCTAGAGAACACAGCAATTAACACTAGCATCACCACTGATGTCTGACTTTAACAGTGTCAGAGTGCACTTTATAGAGGATGACATCATCACTGTGTGCTGAGGAGAAGATGTTGGGATGAGTGTCTGACATAGCTGTGAACTCATATCCCAGTGTAAAATTGTCTGACTTCAACACTGTCAGAGTGCACTTTATGTTGGATGACATCATCACAATGTTGCAGGCAACATATACTGTTATGAGACTCGGGTGCAAAGCAAGGATTTGTGATATGACTGTATGCACACAATGTGAAAACGTACTTAGAAATACATCCTGGCAACCTAAGTGAAATAAAGTCATGAATGCATATTGCAGAAGTGAGACAGACATGTACCTGTTTTTCAGGATGTTGTGTAGATAAGACAGACACACTAACATGCTCTTTTGGGAAACACCAGTAGTGCAATGATGGAGTTGTGTCTTCTTTTTCAGATGAAGGTATGTCCACATTAATACAAGTTACTGACAATATCAGTGGGATATGATCATGCATGACTAATGTCCACTGTCACTATAAAGCCATACCAAAATGTACCACTGCAGTTAAGCTCTGTAATTCTGGAGTCAGTCTGAAAACGGCCAAAGTACTGATACATCATTTGCAAGTTGCATGGCACACATGAATATCAGAAAGTATGTGTTCAGTCAAGCGCACTTGTTGGTGCCCTTCTCTTGTTTTTATGAATGCATTTCCATATATTGGAGGATTACAGCCCAGTAACTAGAGTTAGACATGCTATACACCTCTTCACAAAGTGCATCGCCGAGTAGCTGA
>NC_056726.1:361400670-361475670 GCF_019279795.1 Protopterus annectens | reverse complement strand
CCAGGGAACCTCTTGCTGTAAGGTGACAAAGATAACCTTTGCACCACTGTACACTTACCTACACAAATCTTTAAATTAGAACATTTTTATGTGGGAACTGTGATCCCCTGATGTGAGGACTCTGCTTCTATACAATTTAACTTATTTACATGAACTTTCCAGTTGCACAACTGCAAAGAAAGTGAAGTACCCAGAATTATGCCATAGTCTATATCCTGAACCTCAGCTGTAGCATAATTTGATGGTCATCACTGATGATTTCAACTACAAAAGCATGCAATTAACTATATGAAACCCATATATGTCTATACCTATACCTATACCTATACCTATACCTATACCTATACCTATACCTATACCTATACCTATATCTATATCTATATCTTTATCTATCTATATCTATCTATCTATCTATCTATCTATCTATCTATCTATCTATCTATCTATCTATCTATCTATCTATCTATCTGTCTGTCTATCTATCTATCTATCTATCTATCTATCTATCTATCTATCTATCTATCTATCTGTCTGTCTATCTATCTATCTATCTATCTATCTATCTATCTATCTATCTATCTATATATTGATGCCAAACACTAGATAAAACATCGACTGCTCAGACACCATTTGATGAATATAGACAGAAGGTTGACAGGTGTGCATGACTGACAATTCTAAGTAGAGGAACAGGCTTGACCCCCTGCAAAAACACTTGCTGTTGGTTTAGTCTACACCAGGGTACTCTCCAGAGCATGTGCAAAATGTGTCAATATTGGTGCTTTTAACTTTCAGATGTCAATCTGCAGGGTGTCCTGACATTGTACATATGATAAAGTGTTATTATTTACTCTAACTACTTGACCTCCCCTTGTCCCGCGGCTTAGTGATAGCATGCTCACCAGTCATCTACCAGATGAAAGCACTTAATACTGCTGTGTTTGCTTGCACTGCTTTATCTTGGATGAACATTGTCTGTATTTTTTCTGGATTTGGAGTTTTCTGCTTATAAAGGATTTACCATCTACCAAGCGTCACTTTTGTCTTGCAACAGCTGCCTTTTATTTTTCATATGATAAAGTGTCCTATACCTATAAATATATGTGTGTGTTTGTGTGTGTGTCTGCACACACACACACACACACACACACACACACACACATCTATCTATCTATATCTATCTATCTATCTATATATATATATATATATATATATATATATATATAGGTTCACTTTATAACATCGAAATACTGAAATGTCGAATTTCAGTATCTTGAAGCTATAAAGTCGAATGTTAGAAATAGCGAATGTTCATGATCGCAAATTTCATACATCTCGAATATATGTCGAATTTGCGGTTATGAAGTTGCGCTACGTAATGTCCGGGTTTGTGTTTTGGTGGTGCGCGGTGCCGTGTGTGGATGTAGATGTTATGTCAGGTAAGTGAGTGTTTTGTAAGGGTTTTGAGTGGGAGTTAGAGTGTGTGTGAGGGATTGGAGAATGTGCGTGTGTGAGTGAGCTTTTGTGTTGTGTTTGTGCGATCTTGGAGTTAGTATATATAATTAGGGGGGTGTGGGGGGCATATGTGTGTTTTTTTTTTGTTTATGTTGTGATGTGGGTGTTGGTTGTATGTTTAGTGTAGTGTGTGCGGTGTTTTCGGTTATGTGGTTTCGCCATTTTTGTTTGTCGGTGTTTTGTGGATTCGGTTTTATAGTCCCGAGATACTGAAATTCGATATTTCAGCATTTCGAGGTTATAAAGTGAATCTATATATACATACATATATATATATATATATATATATATATATATATATATATATATATATATATATATATGTATGTCTACTTTCATTCACCAAAAGTTCACCTCTTCAAATCTCAAAAAGCCAAACTCATTTAAGTGAAAGTGCAGTTTAACGAAAATGCATTTTTGTGAAACACAAATAAGGGAATACTTGTTGACCTTTCCAGGATCCTGTGGAAGTACAGGTGCAGTGTTATTTATTTCTTTTTTACAGGTTTAATGGGCTGTAAGGTTTAGAGCAGTTGGGGCTTTTTGATACAGGTCACGGTACAGTGATGATAAGGAAATGTACTCTTTTCCCCACTGTTGTGCGATTTCAGAGTTAGCATATATAATTAGTGGAGGTGTGGGGGGTGCAGGGGGCTTGTCCCCCTGCAAAATTAGTGTTTATTTTAGTTTTTTTAATTTCAGTTATTTGTGTTTTGCGGAAGTGCGTTTTCATTAAACTGCACTTTCGCTTAAGTGAATTTGGCTTTTTGAGATTCAAGAGGTGTACTTTCTGTGAATAAAAGTAGACCCATATATATATATATATATATATATATATATATATATATATATATATATATATATATATATATACAATTACTTAAAATGGTCTAAACAGGATTAAAACCATCTCAACTTAAAAAATCTAAACACAAAATACTGACAAAATTGAAGTTATACTGCAGAAAGGTTTATGGCCTTTCTTCACTGTTGTGTAACCTTGAAGTTGGTATTTATAACCAGCAGGAGGTATGAAGGGTGCAGCGTGGCTTGCATTTTTTGGATGTAGTTAGATTTTGTTGATAAAAATATACACACATTCATACACACATATATACATTTTACACACCTAGTAAGCATGCAGGAGCTGATACGTTGCACAGTATGCAAGTGCTAATAGAGCTCAGATTTAAACTTGGGTTTAATGGATGAAGGATTAGAAGCTCATAGTCTTAATACTATATGGTATACTGGATTGAGAATAATAAAAATCTGTTTTAAGGTTGAATTGCAGCCTTTGTTAATATCATTCTTGGCAGACAGTGCGATTATTTGCATGAAGCATAAGAAAATAGTATATGGTATACACCTCAGGCAACTGGAAAAGGATATAAAAAGAAATAGTTTTCTGTAACTGCATTTATTATAAACGTAGTAATTGCATTTACTATTTACTATACATAGCATTGTTCAATGTTTGAGGAAACATTCTGAGCTAGATAAGTTAGATCTGGATATATTAAGGTTAAATATATGCCAGTGAGGTTAGACAAACAAGAAGGCATGGACATTGTTAATTATTAGTAATATCAGTAAATAAGCAGACAGAGCTTCTAGTCACCATTTATCAGTGCCATTCATTAAACAGCTATTGTGAAAGAGCACTCACAGGATCTAAATCAGAAACATAAATATTGATTTTCTACCAGCAAAGAATGTGTTCACCTTTCCTACCAATTAAATTCTTGGATTTGCAATGCTTTGGAATCTGACCTTATTACTGTGATTTCACATCAGTGGAGAAAAAGAGAAGGAAAAAATATAGAGATAATTCTGAAACACAGTGCCAAAGCAAATTAAAGTTAACTTTTATTTATTTGTGCATATGTTTATTTGTTCCTGGGTAAATTAAGTTGTCTATAGACACATTTTATCCATAGCCCATTCCAAAGGCTTACAAAATAAAAGTAAGAATATTGTAAAAACCACAAAGTTCCTCACAAGGAAAATTCAAGGTCTTCAGCATCTGTCCTATGTTGATCATCTGAATCACTATCACTTTATTCTGTTTCATACAAACTACTCAAGAGGTGATCTCTGCCTTGCATATAAGGCAAACTCTGACCCGGCTTTATTGGAAATGCTGCATATCTGCAAGTCAAATGGTACATGGGTTACTCGCTTTAAAGGCGTAAACCTGGTATATGACATTAATAGAACCTGCTGGAGGGACAGATTTATCTCCCAGAGGTTACCACACCTTTGGAACAGACTCCTATTTCATGTCAAACAGAGCACCTCATTGTTCCTCTTCAAAAGCAATCTGGACGATTGGATGGGTAACTGTAAATTCACCCCAGGGGTTCCACCTGTGTCCCTTGTGGACACGAGCATTAGGTGCTGATCATGGAAATAAGGGTAGAACTTGGCTAGGCTTGTAAGGACTTTTAGCTTAGAAACATCCTATGATCCTATAAAATAAAATAAACTTGCAGTACAACACTATAACACTTTCAAAGCGCAAACAGGTGCATCCTGTGTACAAAACAAGTGGAACATGAAAACTGGTTACACCTATGAATCTTAAGAGATTTTTTTTTTAAGGAAATACTCTCAGGAACACACTGGACTGCTGAAAAGATTAGCATTTATAGATGGACGTAGACCAAATTTTTACATCTGTACTGTTATGTGCATGTAGATTCTTATTAAACTTGTATAAAGAAAGCATTTACAATTAGAACAGGTCGAGGTCAAATACTCCAGATGTTGTGCTTTAAAATATTATTTGGTTCCTATTATTCCTCAATGGGGGTAGGAAATTGTTCTGTAACATTGGTCTTTGATTATACAAGGTCATCTTTCCATATTTTATGGAACACCTTGGGCACACTGATAATTTAAGAAGTGATAAGAGTAGTGATGCATTAAATAAGTAGAAGGTTGTGTACTCTATTCACTCATGATTAGTTTATAAACTGGGATTAAGAGTGACAAATACGGCCAATTATTTTCTGCAAAGTTATACAATAATGACTTCTTTTGGCCTGGAAATAAAGCCAAATTACCCATAAAGCTGCTTAGTATTTGATATATGATTATAACAGAGCATAATCAGGTTTATGAAAAATTACATGTTTGGTAATAGACTGCAAAAAGCCTTATAAGTTTTTATTAATTTATTAACTGAATCCAGTAAATGCTATGCCTCCTTTCAGGACTGACCTACCAGAATTCTTTAGTTGAATGACTTGTCCGAAGTCACACAGTCTGTAAATGGAGATATTATGAAGCCAACCCAGAATTATTACATGACACTGGTTGTCTTCTTATTGCTTTAACTGTATGAACAAAACTGTCAGCTACATAAGAGATTTCTTAACTCTAAGAAAGGTATGGTTTCAAAAGGAAAACAGTGAGTAGAAAGTCTCCTAATATGAAAAATGCTACCTTGTTTTAAATTAATTACTGTAGAATGATGTTTGCTAGAAATGGTCGTTTCTTAAGATATTGCAGTGTTTTGCA
Organism: Protopterus annectens; assembly: GCF_019279795.1. Taxonomy (NCBI): domain Eukaryota; kingdom Metazoa; phylum Chordata; order Ceratodontiformes; family Protopteridae; genus Protopterus; species Protopterus annectens. The sequence goes on along the minus strand of NC_056726.1, from coordinate 361,470,630 downwards.
AAATCACTGACTGGAAATTAGAAGTCATAATCGAGAGTTCATGTTTAGTGAATTTTTTATGTATACTTCGTTGACAAGACTGTCCCACTAGTTTAGTGGCCTCTTTTTTTACTGGAGACCCAAGGTAGTATTTATAGCAACAGAGGAAACTTGGCCAGGGTGTTGGGGGAACTTACCCAACTCTTTCTAGTAGGTGCTGTCGGATCTTACATCCACCTGAGCTACCACCATCTCAAGCAGATGGGAAACCGGTTTAAAGTTTCATCTGAAGGAGAACACACTCAGGAGTGGAGAACCCCCTCCCTCCAAGACTGCACTGTTGTGTCAGAATTCCAATCACTTGGAGTGGAAATAGAACTCACAACCTTCTGCTCCAACAGCACCAAAGGTGAGTGTGATAAGTGCTGCACCATTAACACTGTTGTCAGTGATAAATGTCATAAAATACATTTTGGGAATTTATTTAAATAATGGGAAGCCCACTGTTACTGACAAGAGCAAGCAAGCCTTTAGTATAAAGAATAAAGTCTCAGCTCTGCTATTAGAAAGTTAATAATAAATAGAGTAACGTAAACCAGAATATATCCTTGTGAGACAACAGAGGAACATTTAGATGTGGATAATGCACTGTTGATGTTTAATGACACTGCCCTAGCAATTAGATTATTAATTAGATTATTAGCAAACCATGATATGGAACTAATTGACAACCTGCTCCTATTGAGGCAAGTTGAATAACAGTCAGTGATTTAGAAATCAAAATCACATTTTAAATTGGAACATGTGAGATACCTAATTTATTTTATTTTGTCTATTTTGCATTTGTTAACATTTGGGATTGTTCAACTGGGCATAGGAATCCCTTTTCAGCAGAGGCTCAGGGAGAAAAACATTGCATGGGAAATAACAATAACAATATACTATATGAGCTTTACATGGCAGATATATAGTTAAGAGTATATAGGATACATGCATGAGCAAAACTTAAAACACAAGTCCTTACATATAAAATTCATGTATTTATACATGTAAAAAATATATGCATTTGCATTGTATATGTTTGAGATTATGTGTATGTGCACATTTTATCTTGGGATGAACATTGGCAGATCCAAGATCATCTGCGGTGTTGTTTAAGGTCTGCTTTATGATTCTGAGAAATATTAATATATTTTTTTAAAAACTGTATCAGTGACTGATGAAGGAGTTGATAAAGTAGTGCATTCTTTTGTAAAGTTAAGTTGGAAAATGATAGAATTCCTTTTCTGAATGTTAAAATGTAAAGTATGCTAGTCAAGCACTTTTTTATAAATAGCCTTGTAAGATGGATTGATATGGACCTGTAATCCTCAGCAGAGATGGGGTTTGTTTGTTTTTTTTTTTTTGTAAGGGTGGTATAGTACCACTTTCCCATTGATTAGGAATGACAACATCTGAATTAAGAGAAAGGTTAATGACTTGTAGTAATTAGTCCAGTCATAACTGGTGCTGTCAGTTTTAGGAAGGCAGTAGACTGGCTGGCGAAGTGGAGGCTTTCTTACAACATGGCATTAACAGGGTTAGACTCCAAGGAAATGAGACAGTGTTGCAGGTCAGCAATGTTGTTGACAGTGCTGACCAGCTTGATAAATTGAAAGTACTCTGACAATAAATATCTGAATGGACATAATTAGAGCAGTGTAGAGGCACTACTCAAAGGGAAATCACAACTTCAAAAGGCAAACACAACTACACTTAATGTTCTATAACCCAATCAGCTACACTGCATACATTAATAAAGCCCAGACTATGACTCAGTCACTCTGGGTTCAATTACTGGCATGGATGCTGAAGGAGTTGGCTAGGAAGAGAGATAGATAATTGATGAGGTAGAGGTTGTCCACCTCACTCTGGTGGGAACAGTCAAGAACCATGTGCTTGGGGTGCAGATTCTGTGTAGAATATCTGGTGGAGGCTGTGGATCAGCAGAGATGTGATGCCTTCCATAGGGCAGGGCCATTGTTGTACACCTCTCATGGAAATATGAACCCTGGCATTCACTTATGTCCATCCCATGCCATCCTTTGGGATGTATTAGGCACATGTCTGAGAACTGATAAGAATGTATAGCAAAAATTCCCAGTTCTTGGATAATTAATTATGGCATTACTCTTGCCACTACAAAGAATGAATGAATGAATGAATGAATGAATGAATGAATGAATGAATGAATGAATGAGTGAGCTATAGGGCTTTTGCCTGGCAGTGGGGTGACTAGGCCAATTGGCTAAGTGGGAGAGAAGCTTGCTGGTAATCTAAAAAATTATGAGTGAATAAATGTTCTCTGTAGCCATGAATGTAGGACCTGGATGAATTATTTTATGTTGAAGTGCCAACTAGTGTAAAGATGAATGTAACTGTGAATAAGGTACAGAAGTATTCAAATATTTGCACATTACTAGTGACAAAAATGGGAAAAAAAGGGATAAGGAAAATGTACAATGCAAAACAGATGATCCCCGAGTAAATATAACCATTATAATTATCGAGGAGCATACCAAGACAGCACAGGGCCTGACAAACCGATTATGATAATAACAAAATGTAGAAGAACAATATTCCCAGAAAATTTAATTTTGTTTCCATAAATGACACTGTTGCAGTACATTCACACAGTGTCATAAACATAATGAGTTTAAAAAAGACAAAGCATATTGTAAAACACATAAAGAGCAAATCATTTGGCAGTGTTCCAAGAGGAGATGCCAGGACAACATTGGAATCTTTTTCACAAATGCATATTGATGTAGCAATATATAACGTACAACCTGAAATGCAGTCAGCTGTAACCTGCATGTTTCCCAGGTGTTCCCTGTACAAATATTAGTAATATTTATATTACAAGCTATCCAAATGATATAGCTAGCTACAAAATGTATTGTTGCATAGTGGCTGCACACCATTATTGCTTATGCATGCATGACACAACCATGCCAAATGTATCAATGAGAGGCAGAGAGGATGGTAATAGCAGTTAAGCAAATTTAGTGTTGTACATCAACATGCAGAACAAGTTGACACATAAGGAAACATGGTTGGGATGCAAAGCTTTCATTGACACATATCCCAAGACTTTTCTAAATTGTTTATACTATCCAGATTTATTTTATTATAATGTGGCTTTCTTCCCCTCCTGTAATCTGGATTCAGGAATGAACTGTGTCACTTCGCAACATAAAGGACAATTTATGTTTTGATATTTATAATTTTCATTAATCTTAGTCCATGTGTCTTATTTACATGCTGGGCAAATGGATTAAGTTTAGATAAGAGTCTAATATCACTAGTATGTTGCAAGATGAGTTCTTTAAGCATCCTATTAGTCTTGCCTACATAGAAAGAAGGACATAGTAAACACAGAGCAAGATAAATTACATTTTTGTTGTGGCAATTCACATACAAAGCTAGTTGATAAGTTCTTATTAGTCACCGGAGGTTGGAAATAATTCCCCTTGTTAATATACTTACAGGCCTTACAATGCCTGCACTGAAAGGTGCATTGTTTTATACCTGTAAAGAAATGGAGGGTTGTTTCATTCCATTTATCTTTACATAACATCTGTTTTAAATTCAGATTGTCCCTAAAACTGAATCTAGGGACATCTCCAACAATCTCCTTCAGGCTATCATCTTATAGCAATATTTTCCAGTTGTCCCTCATAATATTACAAATATTTTTCATGTTGTTGTTTTACCTCAATGTTATTCTTAAAGGTGCTCTAGCTGAATGAGTTGCATTCACCATTGAACTTTGCTCATTATACCACAGTCTGCCCACTGGCTACCTTAAAGCCTCAGCCTCTGCTTTCATCATCCCTATCTCTGAGTTCTTATAGCCATGGGCCTTAAAACACATGTCAAGTACTTCTATTTTTTTTGGAAGACTTCATCATCAGTGCATAGCCTTAATACATGCAGCATCTGTCATTTTATGATATTAGGAAAAATATGTTTGGGATGCATGCTATCCCTAGCTATCAAGTTGTTCTTCTAACATGATTTTCTAAACATCCTTGTTTCTATATGCCCATCACTCCTCATGAGTAGTTTCACATCAAGGAAGTCGATCTCTTCCTTTGACATATGTAACCTTAGGAATGTGGTACTGGTCTCTAAGAACTGCAAAAAAGACATTAAGTTCTCTTGGCTGCTGTCCCAAAGAATAGATACATCATCCACAAACCTTTTATAAAAAGCCAGATGCTCTCTTCGTGGATTCTGCTGAGTGAAAACCATCTCATCTTCCCAATAAGCCAAAACCAAGTACGCATAGGTATTGGCACATGTAGTGCCCATGGCTACATATTGCCAAAAATATTGATCACAAAATATAAATACATTGTTTTTCAGTACAAGTCATAAAAGCAAGTATATTTGTAATATCTGAGAAGAATCCCATTGTCCATGCTTCTGTAAAAAGCATCTCAATGCTTTCATGACAAAATCATTAGGAATGACAGTAAATAAACTGTTTACATCTAAAATAACCAACAAAAAGCTTTTGCTAGAACCTAGCTTTTGAATAAAATCAGAAAATCCAAGTAAACAGTGAGCTGAGTCTTTAAGCATGTCTGGGGCTAATGACAAAACTGTTTTCAAATTGCTTTCTAGCCATTGTGAAATATACTCCATAATCCAGCCTCTCACTGACACAATCAGCCTGAAGGGAGGGTCAGTCTCATTCTAGTGGATTTTTGGAAGCCCTTTAATAACTGGAGTGACTGGATGATCTACTATAAAAAAAATCATTCATCTCCTTGGTAATGATGCGCCCATTAAACATGACCTCCCAATTCCTGTTAATTTCCCTACATAATCTCAAGACATCAGTAACTTGAATCTTGCAGTAAATCTTTTTTTCAAGTAATAGTTGTCTCATTTTCTCTTGGTAATATAACACACCCATCACTACCACAGCCCCTCCCTTTTCGGCTGGCCTGATAATCATGTCTTTACTGTTGATCAATTCTTGTAAAGCCATCCTTTCAGAATAGGTCAGATTGTAAATGCCTTTCCTTTTTCTTTTATGTATGAAATCAGCTATTTGGTCTTCATAAGTACAGACAAAGATTTCTACTGCTGGATGAGTAGTGGGGACGGACAGACTCTGTTTCTTCATAACATTAAGTTCATTGACATTTTTTTGTCCTCTAAACATATTTCTCAAGGTTACATTATGGCCAAACAATTTGAGATCTATTATTAAATCACAAAGTTTTGGAGAGTTAGCAGGAATAAAACCAAGTCCTTTGTTTAATATCTTCAGATGACATTCATTAAGAATAAAACTTGAAATATTGTAGACCAAATAACTTTTGACATGTTCCGATCATATGTTGACACGTTCCTGTGCTTTCTTCTCAGCTGAGGGATCTGTCCCTCAGTCTGAAATTCAGTTTCATAGGGACTGGAAGAACTGGAAAAACCAAATCTGTGCCTGACTGCACTTTAGGTCTCACTCCTAATTTATAGGCTTCATTATTAGTCACAGCTTTCCTCTTACTAGGTGAAATAGTGAGCTGCATCGAACTACAACACTTTGCAGTAACACCTCCTTCATCCATTTGTTTCGCTCATCACTCTGGTTCTGTTTCAGGTAAATTATTGCTCACAGAAAAATCCAGAGGGGATTGTCTAACATTAGAAAATCCAAAGTCTCACACTGAGGAACCACACCTGGCTGATCACTAACTTATTCATTCTGGTTTTGTCCACCCATTTTCTTAGCCAACAGCCAAACAAAAATACCACCATTTTTAAAGTCATCATAATCTCTATTTAGTTTCATTTTTAGCTGTTGTAACTTTGTGCCATAGAGGCTTATCACGTGAAACAAATGATCCATTTTAGAGACAAATAGCTCACTTGGAAACTTTGTTTCAGTCTCCCCTTGTTTTTTCATTATACCTGCTGAAAGTATCTTTTCTTGGGGTTCAAAAAATCTAAAAGTAAACGCATGTATGCATAGCTCGTTTCAATACTGATTTTCTGCCACTGTGCCATTAAGTCCGGAAATGTATACCTATAAATTGGCACTCTCATTACATGTAAGCTTCTAGGTACTATTTTAAAATGCAAACATGCCTCCAAATGAAGGCTTTGTCACTGTAACCATTTCAACTTGTAAGTATCATTCTGCAGTTCCTGATATAACTTATTGAACAACTCACCATCAGCATTATCACCAAAATCCACTAGCATACAATCAGTGAAGTCCAGTTGCATAAGAGGATTACTGTCTTTGTAAACAATCCTCTTTGTTCTTTCTTTAAATAATTTAGTCATAGGTCTATAATCCAATTCAAGAAGATCATTTCCCATTCCATCAGCTCCAGCCATGTACACTTTCCAGGTGAAAAAAATCAGAAGAAAACCAAAATGCTAAATCCAGGAGTGCTGAAGGTCCACAGAGGTAAAACCAAAGAACACAGATGCACCACCAACTGAACAAGACCACCACACTGTAAAACCTTATTACACAATAAAACGAAAAAGTGCTTTCAGACTTAAATGCCCTCCTTCAGATTCATCATCTAAAATCCTGATCAGCTCTTTAAAATACATTCCAACCAATCAAATGCACTATATCAGCCTATGCCCCTTCAAGACTGGCCTCAATGGAGAAACACCATTAAGTCCTGGTAGAATATATGCCCACAGATTGGCTATCCATTTCAGTTCAGAAAATTCAGTGTAAATCACCTCTCAAAGACATATGCTGAAGCTGTAGCACCATGAATGAAAAAACATTTCCAGGATTGTCCTTTACATGCTGCATGCTGGGCAAACGGATTATGTTTAGATAAGAGTCTAACATCACTAGTATGTTGCAGGATGTCTTCTTTATGCATCCTATTAGTCTTGCCTACATAGAAAGAAGGACATAGTAAACACAGAGCAAGATAAATGACATTTTTGCTGTGGCAATTCACATACAAAGCTAGTTGATAAGTCTTATTAGTCACCGGATGTTGTAAATAATTCCCCTTGTTAATATACTTACAGGCCTTACAATGCCTGCATAGAAAGGTGCCTTGTTTCACAGTTATAACAAAATGGTTGTTTCATTCCATTTATATTTATATAATATCTGTTTCAAATTCAGACTATTCCTAAAACTAAATCTAGGGACATCTCCAACAATCTTCTTTAGGCTATCATCTGATAGCAATATTTTACAGTTGTCCCTAATAATATTGCAAATATTTTTCATGTTGTTGTTATACCTCAACATTATTCTTAAAGGTGCTCTAGCTGAATGAGTGCATTCACCATTGAACTTCATTCATTACACCATGGTCTGCCCACTGGCTCCCTTAGAGCCTCAGTCTGTACTTTCATCCTCCCTATCTCTGAGTTCTTATAGCCATGGGCCTTAAAACATGTGTCAAGTACTTCTATTTCTTTTTGGAAGACTTCATCATCATACATAGCCTTAAGGCATGCAGCATCTGTCCTTTTATGTTAGGAAATATGTTTGTGATTTGTGCTTTCCCTAGCTAACATGTTGTTCTTCCAACATGATTTTCTAAACATCCTTGTTTCTATCTGCCCATTGCTCCTCATGAGTAATTTCACATCAAGGAAGACGATCTCTTCCTTCGACATATTTAACGTGAACCTTAGGAATGTGGTACTGCTCTCTCAGAACTGCAAAAAAGACATAGGTTCATAGAGTAGTACTAAGCTAACTGCCCTTGCAAGCAATTTTAAGCTTAGGTTAGGTTCATAGGTTCATAGGTTCATACTAGGCTATCTGCCCAAGGGCATTTATAAGCCTAGCCCATAGTTATTTGGCTTTCGCCACCCCTTTAGTTTGAATAAAACTATGCCTATTATTTTGCTGTGCCTCTGTCAAGCAGTGACACTGAAGTAATCCCTGGGGTATATATGCGATCTCCCATCCATTGGTCAAGATTCCTCTTGAACAAGGCCAGCGAGGTGCTCTGCCTCACATGTACCGGGATTTTGTTCCACAGCATAGGGAGTCTCTGGGTGATGAATCTGTCCCTCCAGCACGTTCTATTAATAACCATGTCAAGGTTTAAGTCTCCGCCCTTGTGGTTCTGAGGGATCTAGATTTTGAGGTGAAGCATATTCATCAAATCTGGGTTTGACATGGCCTTATATGTCAGGCACAGGTCACCTCTGAGCAAGCGGTATGAGACTGAATAGAGCTGGAGTTCTTTCAGTCGGGCAGCATAAGACATATTTTTGAGACCCTTTATCCTTTTGGTGAGGAACTTTTGGGGCCTTTCCAGCTGCTGCAGGTGTCGGGTCAGATACATTCCGAATGGGGCATTGTACTCAATCATAGGTCTAATGAGTGATGAGTACAGGGAGACGATGACCTCCCTTGATCTAGATGTGAATCCCTTCATGATCAGGTGGGCAATGTAGAAGGTTTTCCTAACTACTTTAGCAACATGAGTGTCAAACGAAAGGCTACTGTCAACCTGGGTCCCCAGATGCCTGATGACTTCTTCTGTGCTCAGTGGATTGCCACCTATATGGTAGCTAGGGGTAACCTTGTTTTTCCCGAAGGGTATGACTATGCATTTCTTGGCATTTAACTTTAGGCCATGGCTCTGGCACCAGTTATCCGTTTCTGTGAGGCCCTTCTGAAGGATATCTGTGTCAGATGTGTTTTCGACTATGGTGCCCAGTTTGCAGTCATCTGCAAACTTTGTCAGCCATAACCCTCCTGCGTTTGCTTGTACTTCAGAAAGTAGATGCCGAACAAGAGTGGACCCAGGACTGAGCCCTGTGGGACACCACTTGTGACAGGCTTTGAGTCTCACATGGCTCCAGCAACTCTGACCCTGTGGGTTCTGTCACTTAGCCAGTTTGCAACCCATCTTGTGATGTATGGGTTTACATTCAAGCTGATGAGTTTTTCGATGATACCTGAGTGGGTATTGTGTCGAAGGCCTTTGCCAGGTCAAGGTAGGCTGTATGGACTGCCTTTCCTCATCAATGGCCTTGGTGACTGTCTCGAAAAAGTCAACCAAGTTTAAAAGGCATGATCTGCCTTTGACAAAGCCAAACTGGGTTGGATCCAAAGTCTGTAAGTTCCCTATGTCTTTATTTATGAGTTCCATTATGATCCTCTCCATGGCTTTGCAGATAAGGCTTGTCAAGCTAATGGGACGGTAATTTCCAGGGTCAGTGGAGGCACCGCCTTGTGAAGTGGGACCACAGTCGCTGCCACTCCTTGGGTACGTATCCTGAGGTGAGGCTAAGATTAAACAGATGTCCTAACTGTGGGTTTAATTCCTCATTGAGTTCGTGGAGCACACAGCCGGGGACACCATCTGGTCCCATGGATGCTGTGTTTTGCCTTGGAGAGAGCAGTTCTCACCTGGGCGTTGGAGATGTTTGGGGGCTACAATTCTCTGGTATAGATATCTCTCCTTTTGGGAGAAATTTGCACTGAACCTGTCAGCCAGTATGTTGGCAATGTGTGTAGGTTCAGTAATCTTCACATCATTTTGAACTAATTCTGAGCATATCTGAGAGTTTCCTCCTAGGTTTCTAACATAGCTAAAGAAGGCCTTATGATTGTCTTTTGTGTCCTTGTTGATTTTTCTATCAAAATTTGCCTTGGATGATTTTATGAGAGCTCTTAGTTGTTTACTTATAATGATCAAAGGTGTCTTACCTTTCAAGGATTTTGCTCTATCTTGTAGTAGCTTCCTCCTTTTGTTGTAGAGCTTGTTTATGGCTGGGGTCCACCAGACTGGACGCTTGCCTTTGGTACAAAGAGTCTTAGTTTTATTTGGGATTGCCTGATCCATGCAGTCCTGTAGGTGCTGGTAGAAGGCATTTGTAAGTGATTCAGCGGTTTGAGTAATGTTTACCACTGGCTCAGGGGCCTTAAAGGAGACCACACTAGTTTTTAGAAGTGTGAAGTCGGCTTTTGAGAAGTTTTTCACTGTAGTCTTTTTTTATTTCAGGTGGGGGCGGGATGAGGACCTCCAGCGAGATTAGTTTATGATCTGATCTCACCAGTGAGGGGGTATACTTCCGGTGTTGAACATTGTGATCCCATGTTCGTGATGATGAGATCAAGTATGTTTTCTCCTCTTGTGGGGATGGTGACTAGTTGTTCCATGGCATTTGAGTTTATGAACTCCAGGAACCTTTGGGCTAGAGTGTTTGGGCTTGAGTAGTGTTCCCAGTCTATATTAGGGTAGTTGAAGTCACCTAGTATGATGGTGTTTGGAGATACATTTATCCCCTCCAATGTTTTCAGGAAGGCCATGTGAGGTTCCTGAGTTTGAGAGGGTGGCCTGTAACATGCTACAAATTGCAGAGCAGTCTTGCCTATGGTTAATTGCACCTGGATGGTCTCCGATGCATCGTGCGTTGCCACCAACCTTGAGATGTGGGTGTCCTTATGAATATGGACACCCCTCCTTTCTTGGTGTTGTCCGGATTTTGGGGCCAGAACGCATGATATGAGGTGAAACCTGATAGTGCTGGGGTGCTCTCAGGAGCCTTGAACCAGGTTTCTGTCACTGCACAGACATCGATGTTCTCCATACTGAGAAGGGCCTCGAGTGTGTGCATCTTGAGATTGAGACTTCTGGCATTGAGCAGCATTACCCTTAGTTTTTTCCTTTTTGTGTTCTAGGGTGGTAGGTTTAGAATTTGAGCCTTGCCTAAAAAGGCACTATGGGGTGGCAAGAGCCTTTGCCAATATCCGAAGCCTAGGGGTGACAGGTGCAAGCCGCCCTCATGGGCAGCGTGGCTTGTCCAGCATGTCATCCCAGGCAGACAGACATTGATCCCCTTTGAATGACACCAGAATTTAAGCCAATTATTAAAGCTGATCATCTTATCACTGTATTGTGGCATCATTCTAGGTGAAGGTAGGATACTGCTCAAGGTCAGGGTCATACCTGCCTGGGCTACATAATCAGAGAGCTCCTCAATGTCTCTTTTCATGTAGTCCAAGGAGGTATGTCTCAGGTCGTTGACACCAGCGTGGACAATGACTGAGTCATACTTGTACCTGCTGTTGAGAGACCTGAGTGCTTGCATTATGTGGCGGATTCTAGCGCCCGACAGGCAGCTTACTGTGAACTTCTCCTTACTCAGTCTGGTGAGCGGGACGTCAGTGTGTCTGACTATGGAGTCACCTATGACAAGTATGTTTGGTGTTGTATTTGGCCTTAAGGGCAGTGACTGCTTTGCACACTGATTTTCTTGTTTATGTGTTGTTTGTGTGGTGTATTGAGTTTGCAGTTGCTTGGGTGTCTGCTTTGGAGGCCTCTGCTGTTTAGGTAAATTTTTACTCAGAGCCTCAGTATGTTTTAGTGTGTTTATGTGTTTGATTCAGTGGTGTGGTTGAGTTATGTGAGACTGGTATTGTGGTGTGTGTAGTTGCCTTCTCCTCCTGCCTGGTCTTGCCAGTCCTGAGTTGAGAGAGCTCAGCCTCCAGTCTGGCTAAATAGCTGCATCTCTCACAAGTGTTAGTGTTACGTGGGAGGAGGAGAGGGTTGCCTGTGTACATGAGGCAATTGCAACATTGTCTCAGAATTCCCAGATTCACCAACTGGGCAGGAGAGGACGCCAGCATCTGACCCTTCGACATGCTAGAAAGAATTATGAGTTGGTATGAGACAGAAAAGTAATGGGCTTAGCAGGTAAGTGGGCACTCCTGGGGGTTTTGCTAGTGAGAGATTTGTATAATATAGGAGCGCTTGACCTGCAAAGAGAATGCTTATAAGACAAGGGATATGCTTATAAGACAAGTGCTGAGCTTTTTGAGAAGAAAAAGCTATTTGGAACAAGTGCTGCACTTTTTAGTGCAGGTGTAAACTGTTTAGGTTCCTAACAGAGCATTTCTAAGGGAAAAATTGAAGAACAGACTTTCTTGAGCCAGAAAGAGTTTAACCTTGTTTAACCGGCTGCCCGATGCTGCTCTAGTGGCAACTCTGCTAAATCGCTAAAGCACGTTAAAGCGTGCTTGATAGCAGGGGCTGGAAAGAAGCAGGAATAGAACCAAAAGGGACAATAAAACTGCAGTTTCAAGTCAGTAACCACCTCTACGGGGGGGCAGGGAAGCTGCTCAATGTTATTCACTGCCACTGATCAACAGAGAGACCCTCTGACCCTCCTTCAGCCCAAGAAAAATGGCCTCACAGAAACTTTCAAACAGTTCAGGAACAGCAAGCCTGTAACTGAACTTTTTTAACTCTCAGAAAGGTGGGAAAAAAGCAAGATTTTTTTTTTGTTTTTGTTTTTTACAGAGATAGCAGAGGTTCACAAGTAATATCAAGTTATAATAGTGCAGTAAATGACCCCACACAAGTGCTAGGTCAAGGACAGAAAATATGCAAGTTTTAAAAAACGATTTAAAATTAAGTGCAAACAGGAAATTCAGCAAACAGCTTTTGGTTGTGCTCTAAATACAGCTACTAATACAGAAATCAAGTTTAACAAGCCAGAAAATGCTCAAGCTAGGCACAAATTAATTAGCCAATTATCTCTTGTGAGACTCAAACCCTGTACCTTGTGTTTGTAAGGCAAACACCTTAACCGTTAGGCCACCCTCCCAACATTATGGTCAGGGTTTGGAGAGATATCTCCACTAAGGGTTAGCTGTGAGGTGATGTGTGATATGATCTTAAGGGGTTGCACTATGATTGCTTTATATTTCAGTGAGGCATGGGAATGTTTTGTTGTGGTATTATAGTATAGGTAATCTGATCAATATGTGTCATTCTGTAGACTGAGGGTGATATTTTAATATTTAAAGCTTTTATCTGTAGTGGCTAGGGAATGATGTATTATAGACCCATTGAGACTAATGTGGTATAAGGTGAGGTTTGCTGCTATTGTTAAGTGTATTACTGCAGTAACATGAATGGGTATCATATTGATTTATTTGAATGTTAGTGTATGTAACGATTTTTTGTAAATATATTGCAGTATTGTAATAGTTGGGAGAGTTATATTAGTTATAAGTATGGCTATCTTGTTATAAGGGGAGACAAGTATTATGTAAAAGTAATGTAATTTAGTTTGTTAGGTGGGTTGGGTAATAGGGCTTGTTGGTGTGGCTAATTTAAAATAAATTTAGGCATAGTGGGGTGGGTGGGAAATAGGGGTAGGATAGTTGAGATGAGTGAGCCCAAGTCCAGTGAGGGCAAGTGGAGTGGGTAGTTCCAGACTGTGGCATGCTCTAAAAGAAAACTTATCAGCTATCCAGGTGTGTTTGAACCCAGTTAATTCATTTTCAAATTCAGAAGTACTTTATTTAAACAGTAAGGATTATTTCACTTGCTGGTGATTTGAACCTTTTATTAACAAATGTTACAGAGTAACCACTGCTTAGCCAGGGTTTATTAGAGTATACTCCGTTACTATATCCTTTTTCAGCAGCTGGATTACAAGAGTGATATTTTCTATGTGCTGCTTGTATTTATGGCTAAATGTAGGTTTATTAGGTTAAGTAGTGGCCAGAAAAATGTGTCTGAGATGCTGACCAAGGCAATGTGCTCACTAGATATGTTTTAAGCCTTTTAGAGATTTCTCTAGTTTAGTTAATATAAAAATCCCTTAACAGCTGACGTACACTATTTACAGTTGGTTCTCCTTCTTGCGCGAGTATCTTTGAGGTCCTGGACACTTGTTTGGAGTATGTGGCTACAATTATTGTGTTTCAGGGTAGCTTAAGTGATTTAGAGGTGAGATATTTTCAGGTGGTTCTCCTTCTTGCCTGAGTATATGTGAGGTCCTGGATGTTTGTTTGGAGTATGTGGCCACAATCAATGTGTTTCAGGGAAGTGTAAGTGATTCAGAGGTGACTGCTAGTGAAGCACACATGCCGTGGATCTGGGCAGCATGGAGGAACTTTTTAAAATGGCATCTTGGGATTAGTGCTTCTGTTTTCTGCTGGTGAGAGAAGGAACACAGGGCCATTATTTCCTGGAGACTGCTGATCACCAGAAAGCCTAATAACTGCTTCATAGATAACAGGTTGGAATTTGTGCTTACATTCTGCTGCTAGTTGGAGAAGGAGCAGAGTGCATTGATTCCTGTTTCTGGCTGGGTAGTGAGTGTATCTGCTTGATGTTCCTGATTGGTCTGGTTGCTATTCAAGGCATCTACTAGGAAAAGGCAACAACAAGCCTACATACACTTGCATCTTCTGGGACAAGACTGTGGATCACCAAACAGGCTATGGCCTGCTTCTCATCTTGGGACTGATGCTAATGTTTTGATTATGGTACAAGCAGAAGCAAAGAAGCATTGTGTCTCAATGGAGTGAAGCTGTGGTGAGACCAGCACTAGTGGTAGCCAGGCAGTAGCTATTCAGCCGACTCCCCTCTTTTCATCATTCTTGACAAGATAATGCTTTGTTTTCAGTAAGTACTGCTTGATTTGTTTTAAACTTCAGAATATCTGCTTAAATACTTCAACCTTAAATTTTCAAGGTCTGTTTATTAGTTTCCTCTCAAGTGTTTGGCAGTGCACTGTGTAGACTCAGACATCTTGAGGTGACATTTTTCATGTAAAAGCATGATTAAAGTTTCAGCAATACCTTGTTGCACACAGGACAACTAGTTTGCAAAGACAAGCACTATCCCCAGAATTGCAAACTGGATACTCCTGACACTGCTCAGTATTCTCACTCCAGCTGTCTAATCAATAAAAAAGGGCCTGTTGCCATGGATATAAACTTTTTAACTATCTCCATTACCTGCTTGGTGGATATGAATGTTCACTGCGTGGCTGATTGAAAGTGCAAACACATATTTACTGACAACCAGTTAATTCTCAAACAAACTGATATAGTGTGATATCCCTCTTCTGGGCCAGAAATCAAAGAGCCTCAATCCTCACCACTGACACAGGTGGGGACCATTTCTTAGAACAAAAATGGTTAAGCACAGCATTTTCAGATGCAGTAAAGTGCAATTTTCCTTAAGAGCACACAGAGACCACAGTCCAGTCTGGGGCTGGTTTCTCCATCTTTCCTGATCCCCACTAAGACTTCCCACTGGGACAGCTATAGAGCTGAGATCTCAACTGAGTGGCCAAGCCAAGACCTCCAGCACCCTCTCTGTCCAACCAATGCTTCTTGTTAATGCCCAAGTAGCTGACACACACACTCTTTGAAATTTGATTTACACACACACACACACACACACACACACACACACACACACACACACACACACACACACACACACACCTGGGAAAGGCTAACATAGATTTACCAGCTCTCCCACCTCCACCCAGACCATAAGGTAGATTCACTGCCACCAGCCAGCTGCTTTAATAATCTTACCAGGGTACTCACTTACTCTTAGTAATATATAATACTATACAAATGGTAATGTTAACCAAGCAGCAAGACTTTCAGAAGCATGAAGCCAACAGTGGCACCAAATAAATGCAATTATTCTCAAACGGCTGGATTCATGAATGCTTATTTTCTGTACAGGAGCAGTGTACTCACTCCTGCATGGAATATGGCCGCTGAGCGATCCAGGAACATGTTGTATTGACATGCACGATTGAGCTACTATTCCTGCACGGAAACCCATGCAGGATGCTAATTAACTAATTTGCTGGTGAAAACCATGCAAATGAGGTAAAATAGTGATCCAGGAAGCATAAGCTGCCGAAATGTATTTGGCTACTAGCCAAATACATTTCTGCAAAAATGAAAATGGAGCCATGACAGCTCAAATAAAAGCATGTACCCTAATCTGTAGGCATGCCAATGGCCAAATATATGGGCACTGGCATGTTAAAGTGTTTAATTTGTAAAAAATAAAAGTTTTTTTTTTGGCTGATCTCGGTTGTTTAAGCATAAAGAAACACCACACAAATGGGATCATGGGGAAAATAAAAAAAATGAAGCTGAAAAGTCCATTTTAAGAGAAACCTGCATTTTGCCATTATACTCAATGGCAAGCAGAATCAAAACAATGGCAGGGAACAGTGGTTGCATAGGGGGAAGGCTCTTGTGGAGTGCCGTAACTACGGATTAAGGTAGTGGGGTATGTTAATGAGGGGAGTTATATTGAATTATAGAATTCTTCTAAGTGTCAAACTGCACCTAACCACATAGGTGCTGTAACACCATTGTGTAAGCAGAAGGAGCAACTAACATGAAAAGGGGGTGTGTCATGCTTGCTGTAAGTACATTGGAGCTCTGTTGCCTGGGTTTGTGCTTAGCTAAGCACAGCTAAGTGAGGGTGTGTGTCTGAGGCTGTACACTCTTATTCCAAGTAACTGAGAATCATGTTCATGCCCAGGGGAGGGCCATTTCTTGCAGTTTACACTAGCTAAACGGGTCTGTGTGGCATGCCGGGGATTAAACAGGAAGGACATAAGAAAAAAGAAAGGAAATAGCAGAACAAGGGAAATGTAGTACAAATCAGCAATATGAGATTCTGCAATTCACAGTGGGCCATTGAAAGCACTCAATAATACAGCTGGTAGGTGGCTGCATAGCTGAAAACAAGAGAAGATGTAAAAAAAATAAAGGACAACAGCACAATAACGGAGAAATGAAGTTGAAATCACTAATATGGGACTCCTGCAACTCACAATGGGCCAGGTAAAGCACAAAATAGTACAGCTGGCAGGTGGCTGCATAGCTGAAAATGGGAGGAGATGTCAAAAAAATAAATAAAGGGCAACAGCACAATAAAGGAGAAATGAAGTAGAAATAACTAATAAGGGACTCTTGCAACTCACAATCAGCCATGCAAAGCGCACAGTAATACAGCTGGCAGGTGGCTGCATAGCTGAAAATGGGAGGAGATGTAAAAAAATAAATAAAGGGCAACAGCACAAAAAAGGAGAAATGAAGTAGAAATCACTAATATGCGACTCTTACAACTTACAATGGGTCATGCAAAGCACACAATAATACAGCTGGCAGGAGGCCGCATAGCTGAAAATGGGAGGAGATGTCTTAAAAAATAAATAAAGGGCAACAGCACAATAAAGGAGAAATGAAGTTGAAATCACTAATATGGGACTCCTGCAATTCACAATCGGCCATGCAAAGCGCACAGTAATACAGCTGGCAGGTGGCTGCATAGCTGAAAATGGGAGGAGATGTAAAAAAAATAAAGGGCAACAGCACAAAAACAGAGAAATGAAATAGAAATCACTAATATAGGACTCTTGCAACTCACAATGGGCCATGCAAAGCACACAATAATACAGCTTGCAGGTTTCTGCATAGCTGAAAATGGGAGGAGATGTAAAAAAAAAGAAATAAAGGGCAACAGCACAATAAAGGAGAAATGAAGTAGAAATCACTAATATGAGACTCTTGCAACTTCCAATGGACCATGCAAAGCACACAATAATACAGCTGCCAGGTGGCTGCATAGCTGAAAATGGGAGGAGATGTAAGTAAAAAAATAATAAAAAAATGGGCAACAGCAGAATAAAGGCAATCATGCACAAATTACCACCAAGGCCTCTAAGAGTTACAATAGCCAAAGCAAAGGCATGAGTAATATAGGTGGCAGTTGGAATGTATCATTGTCAGCCAATCATACAGCCAGCATCTGCAGCACAACAGTATAACGTATGGAAACATCTTACAGTCTGTTTTTTCCCACAAATTCTGCACCATTGGTGTATACATGCGAGGGAATTTTAACTGGAAAAATGCTAGGGACTGCCATTGCTTTGATTCATCAGAATGTGCTAGAGGCTGACAGCAGAGAGGAGGATAATGCTGACAACCACCACAGACCAAGGAGGAGGAGAAGAGTGTTCAGACCCAGGGTACCCTACCAGGGGCTACATGATCTGGAGATAGTAGAGCACTACAGGGTGAACAGAGGCATACTTCAGCAAATCACTGAGCTGTGCCGGCCTCAACTCAAAGCTAGAACCTACAGAGGGGAACCCATCCCAGTGGATACGAAGGTATGTGTAGCCTTAAGAATTCTATCTACAGGTATTCTCCAAAGACCTACTGGGGAAATCATGGGGGTTCTCACAGGCATCTGCATCCAGGGTACTCCACCAGTTCCTGGATACTATGCTACCACATGCTGGTGAGCACATTTACTTCCCCAACACCCGTGAGGAGAGCACCAGCAATATGCGTCTCTTCCACCTTGTAGCAGAATACCCAGAGGTACTGGGTGCCATAGACTGCATGCACATCTACATCAAAGCACCACCCAGTGAACAGGGTAGGGTCCACATAAACCACAAGGGCTTCACCTCCATCAACTGCCAGGTCATGTGCAATATTATCATGACTGTGTGTGCTGGCAGCTCTGGAAGCTACCATGACTCCCCCATTTGGCATTTGTCACAGCTGTACCAACCATTTGCCAGTAGGGTTTCCCATATGGCTATGTGGTTGGGGTTGCTGGCTATGCACTGGAGCCATGGATGATGACACCTATCAGAAATGCACACACACCCACACAAGAATGCCATAATGAGACACATGCACAAACTAGGATCATTATAGAGTGTGTGTTTGGGATGCTCATGTCATGGTTCCTCTGCCTTAATATATCTGGTGGAGCCTTGCAGTACTCTCCAGCCACATGTGCATACATGTTCATAGTATGTGCCATGCTAAACAATATGATCTTGTGGAGACAGCTGCAGCAGGAACAGCACGGCGAAGGGCCATGCAGCCCACCACCATTGCCAAGGTCCCCACAGGCACAGAGGAACTCACAGGAGGAAGCCCCTGAGCTTGCTCCCATAGGCAGATGGAGGCGTGCCCAGTATGCTCACACCTTGGCAAAGAGGCAATGCATAGCACACACACTGAAACTGTAGGGACCCCAGAGACTGACATCTCTCTCTGACTCACATACACAGTAAAATGGATGGCACACACATCACATTTTCTGTAACTTACCATGTATATGGAGTGTACTCTGTGCATCCAGCATAGGTGGCCCTCAAGCACCATCCTCATAACTGCTACAAGTACAAGGTAAGTCAGTCTTCTTAACAATAAATGAATGGAATAGTATGTTTTGCTAGCATATCTGTGGTAATGCTGCATGCATGCAAGGGAATAGAGTGGCCTACTGGGATAGCAGCACACAACTGACAGCTATGTGGGACACCAGGAAATGTCTGTCCAAAACTGGCCTCCACACACTATGCTGTAGTACCCAAGATGGCAAATCCCACTGCAGTATATGTGTGGGGACAACTAACTGGGGGGTCATAGGTCACAGGCATGGATGTCAGGGTGGGGGTCCCATAACCACCCCTCACACCCACACAGCAAGTCAGCTGTAGAAAACCACAGAGAAATGTCTGGTAAAGGCACACAAATGGCAGCAATGTTGAATTAACCCCCTACAGAGTCACACAGTAATAGCACAGCAGGATCCGCAGTTGCATTAAGGCTATGAAGTCTGAAACTCAAATGTATGTCAGCACAAGCTGACCTGGGCTCTTTACTGATATGCCTACAGTTCCCAAGACAGGGCATAATAGTATGGTAAATGGAACCAAAATGTAAAGCAAATATCAGCACAGTCTTTGTAAATGTGTACAGTTGACAAGTGTGCCCCCTATATACCCACACAAATGCGGTAACATATATGTTTGCATGGAAATAGCAGCATAGCACACATTCTCAGGGCTGTACCAATACACATGAAAACATGTTGCCTATCCACAGTATGCAGGGGCCAATGAGCTATGTGTATATGTGGTTAATACTGTCTGGATCTGGCCAGCACATTCTCATGGCAGTTGTCTTGTCCTGCCCTAGGTACAGTGCTGCCTTTAGGGGCTATCTGCCTGGGCAATTATATAAGCAGCCCCGATTCTGTATGGCTTACACCACCCCTTGACAGGGCCATCTGCAGATAACTGCAATGCCAACTGTTATGCATATCAGTGACACCCACTGCTCTGCCACTGACATAGCTGGAAGTCACAATGCTATGTGAAATATACTACACATATTACTGATATCTTGAAGGATGTGTAGCAAAGGTGCCAAAGCTTTTGTGAATATAAGTGCCTTGTGGTATTGTTGCCAGTGGTCATTCTCAATAATCCTTTGTCTTATGTTTGCTTTTACAAATACTGGAAATGCCTGCACAGTTGAATGCACTCTGGACCCACACCCATAACTCCCATCCTCTGACAGCAAGATGTCTGGACCAGGGAAGAAATAAAGTAGAACAAAGGCACAATGATAGGCATGTGTTGTAAATTTCGCCCTTACATACTGAGAAAGTTGGTAGGGTGAGGGGTTTGCAGTAGCGGGAATGGTCTGAAGGTTATGTATTCTGAAACAGTAATGTCTGTATTATTTTGTAACATCACACTTCAATTATATGTAACTAACTTGCCATAAAAACACAAGTTTATGTAGAAAGGATGAAACCTCTAGACAAACACTTGCACATCCTGCCAAAAATGTACAGGTCAAAGATATGCACATGCAAGGAAATGACGTCAGATTAGAAAGATACCACACAAGCAGGAGATCCCCAGCCAGTATATCACCAGGTTGCTGGACTGTTTACACATCTGTATGTCATTATGACACTGGCTATAGCCACATCTCACAAATGACCTTGTTGAGCAAGAATTTACATAGCTGCCCTCTTAATATTGGTCTCTGCATCATATAACTAGAATTCCTCTGGTAAAGCACTTTGATGATCTGAGGATGTCTGCCTCTTAGTAATGACACAATACATTGCAGTTTCAGACTACGGATATGTCAGAAAATGTCTGCTAAACAAAACAAGTACCCTGAGGAAAGTCCTGTGTAATCCTGAGAGGTATGGCTGTAGCACACAAAACCCTGGACTGGAGTACACCTATCTCTGGAATGGAGTCCCACCCTAACTATAGAAGGTCACAGTGGGCATGCTCTTACACTTGAATCACAGAACATGTTGAAACCCACATCGGAATATATGAGTGTATTGTGTATATATGTCCATGCATACAGACATCTATGTACACCTCAACTGTCCCCACATGCACACATCAGACAGGATTAGCCTCAGCTAGCTGTAGGTGGCCCATATGTGATATAAATGCATCTGTTGCATGAGATACACACACACACACACACACACACACACACACACACACACACACACACACACACACACACACACACACACACATATATATGGGCAACAGATAACATATGTCAAGCATACACACACATAGATGTGGAGAACTGAGAGACGGATAGTGATATGGAGAGAGACACAGGGGGACACAGACAGAGTGAGTCACACACACGGATGCCCTGAATGGCATACAGTGATGTCCTGCTGTGGACAGTGGCATACCAGTTGTAAACAGTTGCACATGCCAGCATAAAAGGTGAGCTCCATTGTGTAACAGGACTGAGGTTGAGTTTATAATATCACATCACATTCCTCTGTGTGTGTGTGTGTGTGTGTGTGTGTGTGTGTGTGTGTGTGTGTCTCCATAGATCAAAGTATTACGAGACTCTTCCTACTCAGTACAATTCACATTGCCCCACTTCACATGATCTACTGCTTTCATTCACCTTAGAAGTACCATTGGACACCCATCAGCCTTATAAGCTCTGTAGTGCATGCGATAACTGTGTAACACTACTACAAATAGCCAGATAGGTAGGGGTTCTAATCTCAATACTGGCAACTGTGTGTGTGTGTGTGTGTGTGTGTGTGTGTGTGTGTGTGTGTGTGTGTGTGTGTGTGTGTGTGTGTGTGTGTGTGTGTGTGTGTGTGTGAGGGCGTGTGTGTTTGTAGGTGAAACAGTTTTAGGCCATTCCCACCCATAACACTTCCCAGTGTCTCACTATAGCAGGCCTGCTGATGTCATTCCCCTGACTGGCACCTTTGGCCAGTTGTCAGCCCAGTAAGCTCTGTAGCATGGGTGATAACTGCGTAACCCTATAGTACAAATCATCAGCTAGACAGGGGTTCTAATCTCTGATCTGGCAAATGAGTGTGTGCTTGTAAGAAGAAGTATTTTGATAAGTCTCCAGCCCACTGCCCTACTTTATCAGTCTTGGTGATATCATTCCCCTTATCAGCACCTTTGGCCAGTTGTCAGCCCAGTAAGCTCTATAGCATGTGTGATAACTGCTTAACACAATAATACAAATCACTAGCTAGACAGGTGTTCTAATCTCAGATCTGGCAAATGAGTGTATGTATGTTTGTAGGAAGAAGTATTTTGATGTTTCCCACCCAGTGGCATACTTTATCAGTCATGCTGATGTCATTCCCCTTATCAGCACCTTTGGCCAGTTGTCAGTCCAATAGGCTCTGTAGCATGTGTGATAACTGCGTAACACTATACTACAAATAACTAGATAGGCAGTGGTTTTACTGTCAGATCTAGCAAATGTGAGTGTGGGTGTACATGTGTGTGTGTGTGTGTAAATGTGTATGCTTGTAGGAGGAAGTAGTTTGATAAGTTATCCACCCACTGGCCTACTTTATCAGTCATGCCAATGTCATTCCCCTTATAGGTTCATAGGTGTGTACTAGGCTAATGGCCCTGGAGCCATTACAAGCCTAGCCCATAGAAGTGCCCTACCATTGTGCCACCTAATGTGAGTTCCCAGTGACCCCATCAAGTAGAGCCACTAGAGTGATCCCTGGGGTGAAATTTATATTACCCATCCACTCATCGAGATCTCTTTAGAACAGGGTCATCTAGATGCTTTGCTTGACATGTATGGGAAGTCTGTTCCAGGGCATGTGCAGTCTTTGGGCGAGGGACCTGTCCCTCCAGCATGTTGTGTTGATTGTGGTAATGAGGTCGAGGTCCCTGCATTGTGTGGTGCAGAGAGATTGAGATGTCTTTAGCTGTAGCATTTGTAAAAGACTTAGGTCAGACATGGCTTTGCAAGTCAAGCAGAAATTGCCTCTAAGTAGGTGATATGAGACAGAGAATAGTTGGAGTCTTTTGAATCTGTCTGTGTGGGACATGTGTTTAATGCCTAGGATCCTCATTATGAGGTACTTCTGTGACCTCTCCACTGTTGCAGGTGTCTAGTGAGGTACATGCCAAATGGGCCATTATACTTGATGATTGGCATAAAGAGGGAAGAGTACACAGAGATGATTACCTCTTTCTTCCTGGATGCAAACCCCTTGGTAATGAGATATGCCACATAGAAGGATTTTCTGACCACAGTGGCAATGTGGTGGTTAAAGCAGAAGTTGTTGTAAATCTATGTCCCTAGATCTCTTATAATGACTACAGTGCTCAGTGGGCTCCCATCGATGTGGTACATAGTGGGAACTGGGATTTTAGCAAAGGGGCTGATGATGCATTTTGTGGTGTTAGGCTTCAGGCCATGGTTTCCAAACCAGTCAGTTGTCTCAGTGAGGCCTTTCTGTAGGATGTCTGCATCACTTGTGGAGTTAATGATGGCTCCCAGCTTGCAGCTGTCTGTGAACTTGGTCAGCCAGAGTTTCTTTGTGTTGGCCTGGACTCCTGAGAAGTAGATGCTGAACAGGAGAGTACCCAGGACTGATCCCAGTGGGACTCCACTCATGACTGGCTGGCAGTCTGACTCGGAGCTCACTACTTTCACACTATGTGTTCTATATGTGAGGCAATTTGCAACCACCCTAGTGATATGGGGATTGATGCCTAGTTTGGTAGGTTCATCCATAATTCCTGACTGAGGAATGGTATCAAGAGCCTTGGCCAGATTGATGTAGGCTGTATGCAGTGCCTTACTGTCATACACAGCCCTGACTCAAAGAAGTCAACCAGGTTGAGCAGGCATGATCTCCCTTTCACAGAACCAAATTGTGTGGGGTCCAGAGATAGGAGATTACCTATATGTTTGTTCATCAGGTCCCTGATGATGCGCTCCATAGCTGTACATATCAGACTTGTCAGGCTACTGGACTGATAATTCCCAGGGTCTGTAGTTGCCACACCTTTATGGAGAGGGTGACTGTAGCAGTGCACCATTTGGGAGGGCAAAGCCTGAGATGAGGCTGTGACTGAAGAGAGCACACAGATGTGGTGTGAGGTATCTTTGTAGTTCATGTAGAACACAGCCAGGTATAATTTGTGCCCCAATGAAAGCTGTATTCTTGCCCATGGGCAATGCAGGTGTAACCTGTGTGGCAGTAATCCTTGGTGCCTGATGTTCTTCTGGCATTCAGATTCTTCCCCTAGGGGGAGAGAGGGCTAAAGCTGACACTGAATGTGCTGACAAGAATGCTGGCGATATATGTTGGCTCAGTATAGGAGGTAGCAGTGTGCAGTAACTCAGAGCACTTCTGGGTAATGATGTGTTGGATCTTGATATAACTATCAAAGGATTTGTGATTGTTGTCAGTGTCTGCTACAATTCTGCCATCATAGACAGCTTTAGATGATTTCATGAGGTATCTCAAGTTGTTGTTGAGGCTAATAAAGGAGTTTTACCACTCTTGGGTCTTCACCTTTTTCTGCAGCAGTTTCTTCCTTCTGTTGTATAGGATATTAATGGCAGGGGACTACCCAATTGGCCTCCAGTGTCTGGAGGATTGTGTCATGGTTCTGTTGGGTATGGCTAGTTCCATGTATTGATGTATATGTTTGTACAATGCATTTGTGTATGATTTGGCAGTTATGCAGGTATTTTCCATTGGCATGGGTGCTGTGAAGTTAGCCACCTCTGTTCTTATGAGTCCAAAGTCAGCTTTGGAGAAGTTTTTCAAGGTGGTTACCTTTGCAGGGTGTGTGAGCAAGATGTGGATTTCCATGGTAATTACTCTGTGTTGGATCTGACCAGGTAGTGATTGACTACTGTTGTCAAGCAACAGTCCAATATGTTAGTAATCAACACAGGTCAAGGATGTTGCTTCCTCTACTGGGTGTCAGAATGAGCTGGTCCAGGGCATTGGAACTGATGAATTCCAGGAAGCTTTAGGCCAGTGTATTGGTGCTTGAGAATCCTACCCAGTTAATGGAGGGGTAGTTGAGCTCTCCTAGTATGAGAGTGTTGGGTTGGACCTTGATAGATTCCAGGGTGTTGAGGGATGTGGATTGAGAGTCTAGGGACATGGATGTGGACCTATAGCAGGCTATGACCTGGTTTGCACTATTACCCAGTGTCAGTTCTACCTGAAGTATCTCAGATGCATTATGCTGGGATACTACTCTGGATGTGTGCATATCCATTATTAATATGGAGACACCACCACCTTTGTAGCTGTGGTCCATGTTTTGGGGATGACAGGTGTGGAATGAGTTATAGACTGGCAGTGCAGGGGTGCTGTCTGCTGCTGTAAACCAGGTCTCTGTTACAGTACAAATGTCAATGTTCTCCATTTTGATGAGTGCTTCAAGTGACTGCATATTGAGATGTAGATATCTAGTGTTGAGCAGCATGACCCTCGGATTGCATATATGTATAGCTGTTATGGTGGTAATTTGATTTGGAACACCGACTAAAAAGGCACTATAGTGGTGGCAAGACACTTAGCCAGGGTTGACAGATGCAGGCCATCTCTGGCAAGCCATCACAGTCTGTCAATCAGGTCATCCCAAGCAGACAGATACTGGATCCCATGAGAGTGACACCAGACACTTAAGCCAATTGTTGAAGTCAATCATTTGTTGTTTGTACTGCAGTATTATTCTAGGTAGCAGTAGTATGCTGCTCAGGGCTACTGTCATACCTGCTTGGCCCACATAATCTGAGAGCGCCACCATGTCTCTTTTCATATAGTCCATGGAGATGCATTTCAGGTCATTCACACACACATAGACAATGACAGAGTGATACTTGTAGTTGTTGTGGAGTGACCTGACTGGGTGTGTTATGTGTTGGATTCTGGCACTCGATAGACAGCTGTCTGTTACATCCTCCATGTTCAATCTAGTGAGTGGGACATATGTGTGCCTCACTTTTGAGTCACCTATGATTACTGTATCAGGCAAGGTTGTTAGTCTTTGGGGCATAGGTTGAGGGGCACGCTGTGTAGGTGAGATATGTGTCCTGTGGTGTGTGCTGTGTTGTGGTGGTTGAGTGGGTGTCTGTCTTGGTGGTCTCTGCTGTTTAGGTGTATGTCTATTGAGTTTCTCTGTGAAGGTGGGTGTGTGGTTATTGTTTGTATGTCAGAGCTGTGATAGTGGGTGTTCTGGAGGGGTATGTGTTCCATGTGGTGTGTTGCAGGTGTTGGCCCTTCTCCACTTCATCAGCTAGTCCAATCTTATCTGGAGAGTGCATATCTTCCAATTTGGTGATATAGGGGTATCCCGCACAAGTCTATGTTTTGGGAGTTTAGAGGAGTTGGTTGTCTGTGTACATGAAGCAGTTGCAACAGTGCCACAGAATGCCCCAGTGCACTAGGTTAATGGGAAAAAGCACAGAGAGCTGCACTTTAATCATGCCAGGAGGGGTGGTCATAACTACTAAGTACTGGAGCTAATTCTGTGAGGGACGACTACTGCTGATGGCTGTCAGGTGTGCTAGAATAATTGATAAAAACACTGTTGAAGTGCAAATCTATTAGGCTATTTGAAATGCAGGAGAGAAAGAACTAGCAAGATCTAAGGGAAAAACTGAAGGCAGACTTTCTGGCACCTGTAACAGTTTACCTCAGCTATGCAGTTATCAGCACGTTTGGCCAGTTGTCAGCCCAGTAAGCTCTGTAACACATGCAATAACTGTGTAAAACTATAGTACAAATAACTAGATAGGCAGGGGTTCTAATCTCAATACTGAGAAGTTTGTGTGGGAGTCATATACTGTGTGTGTTATACCATTTTGAGTTGTGTACCAACCTGTAAACTTCCTATCACCCTATTTTACTAGGCCTGCTGATGTCATTCACATTAGAAGTACCTTGGGACTAAGTGAAATCATGTACGCTCCATGGCGCATCTGATAACTGTGTAACACTCTAGTAGAAATAACTAGATATGTAAGGGTTCTAATCTCACTACTTACAACTGTGTATATGTGTGTGTGTGTGTGTGTGTGTGTGTGTGTGTGTGTGTGTGTGTGTGTGTGTGTGTGTGTGTGTGTGTGTGTGTGTGTGTGTGTGTGTGTGTGTGTGTGTGTGTGTGTGTGTGTGTGTGTGTGTGTGTGTTTGTGTGATCATCATGTACTGCATGTGTTATACCATTTTGAGTTGTGTACCACCCTGTAATTGTCACATCACCCTACTTTACTAGGCCTGCTGATGTCATTCACCTTAGAAGCACCTTGGGACTAGGTGAAATCATATAAGCTCCATGGCGCATCTGATAATTGCGTAGCACTATAGTAGAAATAACTAGATAGGTAGGTGTTCTACTCTCACTACTGGCAACTGTTTGTGTGTGTTTGTGTGAGAATCATATACTGTGTGTGTTATACCATTTTGAGTTGTGTACCACCCTGTAAACTTCCTATCACTCTACTTTACTAGGTCTGCTGATGTCATTCTCCTTAGAAGTACCTTGGGACTAGGTGAAATCATGTAAGTTCTGTGGGGAGTCTGATAACTGTGTAATGCTATAGTAGAAATAACTAGATTGGTAGGGGTTCTAATCTCAATACTGGCAACTGTGTGTGTGTGTGTGTGTGTGTGTGTGTGTGTGTGTGTGTGTGTGTGTGTCCTTGGGTGAAGATCATATCCTGTTTGGTTGATACCATTTTGATTTGTGTACCATCCATGCCTGTTTACCACCTCCTAATTTATGTAGCATGGTAAGAGCATCTACCTCACATGCAGCATGTTAAACCACTGTGCATGCCATACCAGTCCTCTGTACAGATGTCTATGGAATATCCAGATGTTTGCAACCTATATGTGGTCTGTGTCCCTTAACAATGCCCATGCATGTGATATTGTTGCCAAATCAGCCACGGTGAGTGTAGTGACACACATGCCAGCATCATGCATCATACCTGACTGAAACATCATGCTGATAGAATGTCTGCTACACTCTCACTTGTCCAGGCTTGTAAGAGCAATACATGACTTCACATCCTATTTCTGGTGGGTTACCTCACCTTCCATGAAGGCATTCAGAACATTACGTGTTGTAAGAGGTAGTGTGTTATGCCCCATACATATCATCTATAGGTTCATAGGTTCATAGGTTCATACTAGGCTATCTGCCCGAGGGCATTTACAAGCCTACTATAGTTTTTGTGGCTTATGCCACCCCTTTAGTATGGGGAACTATACCCATTATTTTGCTGTGCCTCTGTCAGCAGTGACACTGAGGTAATCCCTGGGTATATCCGCGATCTCCCATCCATTGGTCAAGATTTCTCTTGAACAAGGCCAGTCTGCCTCACATATACCGGGATTTTGTTCCACAGCATAGGAGTCTTTGGGTGATGAATCTATCCCTCATAGCCGTGTCAAGGTTTAAGTCTCCGCCCTTGTGGCTCTGATGGATCTAGATTTTTTGAGGTGAAGCATATTCATCAAATCTGGGTTTGACATGGCCTTGTATGTTAGGCAAAGGTCACCTCTGAGTAGGTAGTGGCGACTGAATAGAGCTGGAGTTCTTATGTTTGAGACCCTTTATCCTTTTGGTGAGGAACTTTTGTGGCCTCTCAAGCTGCTGCAAGTGTCGGGTCAGATACATTCCAAATGTGGCATTGTACTCAATCATTGGTCTGATGAGTGATGAGTACAGGGAGACCATGACCTCCCTTGATCTAGATGAGAATCCCTTCATGATAAGGTGGGCAATGTAGAAGGTCTTCCTAACTACTTTGGCTACATGGGTGTCGAATGACAGACTACTATCAACTTGGGTCCCCAGGTCCCTGATAACTTCTTCTGTGCTCAGTGGCTTGCCACCTATGACTATGCATTTTTGGCATTTAACTTTAGGCCATGGCTCTGGCACCAGTTATCCGTTTCTGTGAGACCCTTCTGAAGGATATCTGTGTCAGATGTGTTTTCTACTATGGCCCAGTTTGCAGTCATCTGCAAACTTTGTCAGCCATAACCCTCCTGTGTTTGCTTGGAAAAGTAGATGCCAAACAAGTGGGCCCAGGACTGAGCCCTGTGGTACACCACTTGTGACAGGCTTTGAGTCTGACATCCAGCAACTCTGACCCTGTGTGTTCTGTCACTCAGCCAGTTTGCAACCCATCTTGTGATGTATGGGTTAACATTTAAGCTGATGAGTTTTCAATGATACCGAGTGGGGTATTCCAGATCGAGGTAGGCTGTATGGACTGCCTTTCCCTCATCAATGGCTTTGGTGACTGTTTCAAAAAGTCAACCAAGTTTAGAAGGCATGATCTGCCTTTGACAAAGCCAAACTGGGATGGATCCAAAGTCTGCAAATTCCTATGTCTTTATTTATGAGTTCCATTATGATCCTCTCCATGGCTTTGCAGATAAGGCTTGTCAAGCTAATGGGCGGTAATTTCTGGAGGCACCGCCTTTGTGGAGTGTGACCACAGTTGCAGTCGCCACTCCTGGGTATGTATCCAGAGGTAAGACTATGATTAAACAGCTGTCCTAGCTGTGGGTTTAGTTCCTCGTTGAGTTCGTGGAGCACACAGCCGGGACACCATCAGGTCCCATGGATGCTGTGTTTTTGCTTTGGAGAGCAGTTCTCACTTGGGCTGGAGATGTTTGGGGGCTGCAATCGCTATATAGATATCCCTCCTTTTGGGGGGAGAAGTTTGCACTGAACCTGTCAGCCAGTATGTTGGCAATGTCTGTAGGATCAGTAATCTTCACATCATTTTGAACTAGTTCTGAACATATCTGGGTGTTTCCTCCCAGGTTTCTAACATAGCTAAAGAAGGCCTTATGATTGTCTTTTGAGTCTTTAGCTATTTTCTCAAAATTTGCTTTGGATGATTTTATGAGAGCTCTTAGTTTTTTGCTTATAGTGATCAAGGGTGTCTTACCTTTTAAGGATTTTGCTCTACTTTGTAGTAGCTTCCTCCTTTTGTTGTAGAGTTTGTTTATGGCTGGGGTCCACCAGACTGCTTTGGTACAAAGAGTCTTTGTTTTGCTTGGGATTGCCTTATCCATGCAGTCCTGCAGGTGCTGGTAGAAGGCATTTGTAAGTGATTCAGCTTGAGTACTGTTTTCACGGCCTCCGGGGCCTTAAAGGAGACCACACTAGTCTTTAGAAGTGTGAAGTGAAGTTCTTTACTGTGGTCTTTTATTTCAGGTGGTGGGATGAGGACCTCCAACGAGATTAGTTTGTGATCTGATCTCACCAGTGAGGGTATACTTCTGGTGTTGAACATTGTGCTCATGTTCGTGATGATGAGATCAAGTATGTTGTCTCCTCTTGTGGGGATGGTGACTAGTTGTTCCATGGCATTTGAGTTTATGAATTCCAGGAACTTTTGGGCTAGGGTGTTTGGGCTTGAGTAGTGTACCCAGTCTATATTAGGGTAATTGAAGTCACCTAGTATGATGGTGTTTGGTGATACATTTATCCCTCTAGTGTTTTCAGGAAGGCCATGTGAGGTTCCTGAGTTTGTGAGGTGGCCTGTAACATGCTACAATTTGCAGAGCAGCCTTGCCTATGGTTAATTGCACCTGGATGGTTTCCGATGCATCGTGCGTTGCCACCAGTCTGGAGGTGTGGGTGTCCTTGATGAATATGGATACCCCTCCTTTCTTGGTATTTTCCGGTTTTGGGGCGAACGCATGATATGAGGTAAAACCTGATAGTGCTGGGGTGCTCTCAGGAGCCTTGAACCAGGTTTCTGTCACAGCACAGACATCGATGTTCTCCATACTGAGAAGGGCCTGAGCGGGCATTTTGAGATTTAGACTTCTGGCATTGAGCAGCATTACCCTTAGTTTTTTCCTTTTTGTGTTCTAGGGTGGTAGGTTTAGAATTTGAGCCTTGCCTAAAAGCACTATGGGGGGGTGGCAGCTTTTGCCAAATATCTGAATAGGGGGTGACAGGTGCAAGCCGCCCCTCATGGCAGCGTGGCTTGTTCAGCATGTCATCCCAGGCAGACAGACATTGGATACCCTTTGAATGACACCAGAGTTTAAGCCAATTGTTAAAGCTGATCATCTTATCTCTGTATTGTGGCATCATTCTTGGTGAAGGTAGGATACTGCTCAGGGTCAGGTCATACCTGCCTGGGCTACATAATCAGAGCTCCTCAATGTCTCTTTTCATGTAGTCCAAGGAGGTCTCAGGTCGTTTACACCAGCGTGGACAATGACTGAGTCGTATTTGTACCTGCTGTTGAGAGACCTGAGTGCATGCGTTATGTGGCGGATTCTAGCCCGACAGGCAGCTTACTGTGACCTTCTCCTTACTCAGTCTGCAGTGTGTCTGACTATGGAGTCACCAATGACTAGTGTGTCTGGCATTGTGTTTGGCCTTAAGGGCTGTGACTGTTTGATACTCTGACTGTGAGGTCTATGTGTTGCAGGTGTTGTGTTCTGAGGTGGTGGTTGTTTGGGTGTCTGCTTTGGTGGCCTCTGCTGTTTTGGTAGATTTTTGATCAGAGCCTCCGAGTATGTCTTTGTGTGTTTATGTGTATGATTTGAGGTTGAGATGGTACTGTGTGAGACTGGGTCTATGGTGTGTGTGGTAACCTTTTCCTCCTGACTGGTCTTGCCAGTCCTATGTTGAGAGAGCACAGCCTCCAGTTTGGCCGTATAGTTGCATCTCTCATGTATTTGTGTTTTGTGGGAGGAGAGGGTTGTCTGTGTACATGAGGCAATTGTAACATTGCCTCAATATTCCCAGGTTCACCAGCTGAGCAGGAGAGGACACTAACTGATCCTCGACATGCTAGAAGGACTAGACAAAAACTTTTAAAGAGATTCGGGGGACGGGTGACCGAAGTGGGGGGTTTGCCTTTTGGGGTGCTAGCTATAAGAGTGCCGTATCAAGGTAATAAGTACTGTAGGAGCAAGTGCTAGGTTTAACAGATAGAGAATAGTCTACTTGGAGTCAAGTAGAGATGATCTTTTAGTTATAGGATACGCTGATTAGATCAGTAGTATAGTTCGAGGAAGGTAGTTTTAAGGGAAAATTTGAAGAGTGGACTTTAGGTAGCCGAATAGTTTAAACCTGCTTAACGCTGCCCTAGTGTGCAACAGTGGCAACTCCGGCAAACTCGCGCTAAATCACGCGCCGCTAAAGCGTGCTTTATAGCAGGGGCTGGAAAGACAAATGACCCAAAATGGCCAATAAACTACAAGTTACTGCTTTAAACCACTCCTCTGAGGACAAACAGGAAGCTCAGTACTCCCTACTCCCACTAGTGAGTAAAGAAACACCCCCTGACCAAACAAGGAAAATGGAGAAAACAGGAACCAAGACAAAGCCCAGGATCAGCAAAATCTGATCACTGGAACAAACTATTAGGAAAGTATGGAAAACAAGAGTATTTTTTTTGTTTTTTTTCAAGTTTTTTT
Source organism: Protopterus annectens (assembly GCF_019279795.1). Lineage (NCBI taxonomy): Eukaryota > Metazoa > Chordata > Ceratodontiformes > Protopteridae > Protopterus > Protopterus annectens. The sequence goes on along the minus strand of NC_056726.1, from coordinate 361,438,249 downwards.
CAGATAGGCAGAAAATACAATAAATGCTGCGTTTTTCGACTAAATGCTATCAAAAGCTAGTACACTTGAGTGTATTAGCCTGTTGTTTAACTTTAAACAAGCAAAACGTGCAATAAACAATTCAAGCTATTAAAAACAGTAAAAACAGGTAATAGCAGAATAAAACAGGCAGAAATAGCAATAAAAAGGCTTAAAAAATCGAAAATGCAGAAAAAAATACTTAGAATCTGGAAAGTTTGTCTTTTCTGGTCTCTGCTGCTCTAGGAACTCTGCTGGACACGACGAGGAGCTGTGCTGAGTTCTCTATAGCCAGAAAAGCCCGCCAAAGCGTGCTTTATAGCAGGGGGCTATGTGAGGCATGTCATGTGTATGTAGTAGTAGAGTACATCAAGGAGGAAATGTAGGTTTACTAATCTGTCTATTGCCGACTGTGTTTATGTTATTGTGTGCCCATCCCCTGTATCAGTCCTTACTGTGTGTATGCAAAGGATATACCATTTTGTCTTCTTGTACCACTCTGTGAACTCAGGAATACATACCACAAACCTATCATACACAGTATCATGCATGCCCTTATCAACTGCATCAGGGTTGAGTGTATGGGAAAGAAATGACAGGGCCAACAGGTGTTGACAGGTGAATCTGTTGCAGTTAATGTAATAACTACACTTGTGAGGGATCTGCTGACAGTACTGCAGTAATCTGTTCTGTATGTATAAGCCTGTGATACTACACAACACTGAGGTGACATGTTTGAAGGCTACCTGTCTGTGACAAGGGGTATGTATGTAAGATCACACTGTCTGACAAAAGTGTCAGTCACACACTGTGGCATGCATACACACCTGGTACATGTACATATAAAGGAGTACCTTGCCTATGATGCAGTCTTTCATACTCCCTGTTGGGAATGTCAGCAGGGCCACAGCCTGCAGTCACACAGACACCTGGAACACAAACAGAATACAGCATGTCAGACTACACTCAGTCAGTGGTACTAACAGAAATAATTACTACTGGCAATACACCTGTATGTGTAGACATAAATTCAAGCAGACAGCACCTTACATAGTATTACATAGCTACACTGTACTATATTCACCCTGTACATCAGACCCATATTAGCATGTCTCTGCATCGATGGTATGGATAACAGAGATGTGGCACAGGTATCATCATATGCACAGGGTGTGGTGTGGGTTTGCCAGAGGCCTAGGATGAGAAATACAGTTGACATCATGTGTGTGTGTTTGGAGGGGTATCCAATAGATGGGCTGTACAGAGGTGCTGTGTGTGTCTGGTGGTGACCTGCCTGTGATACAGATGTGTTTGTGTATGTATGTACACAGTCATGCCATGTGGCTGCCCTACACAGGGGTGCATTGGACAGCTGTGGATCATACATGACAGGGTGTCCAGTTCACCATCTCCAGCCATGGACATGGGAGCTGGTCCTGCCAGTAGTATCACTGGCACCACCAGGCCCAAGGCCAGATGCAGTACTGCTTCCTGATGGTGACTGCTGTCTGCTGGATCCATGCCCCTGATGGGTCTGGCCAGGACCAAGTGCCCATAGCCTGCTCCGGTGTGATGTGGACAGCAACCACCATTCAGTAGTGCTGGTGTAAATGTCACTATGGGAGTGTGAAGGTGCATGGCCCTGTAGACTCTCAGCTGTTGTTGGTGCTGACCTACATCCATGTGGCTGATCCCCTTCTCCATCCACACACTGTAGCACAGACATACCACGGTTGAGGATTGCCAAGGTCTCACTCCACCACATATTCATGACCTCAGTATTTTGACATGCTCATAGGTTCATAGGTTAATAGGTTGGTACTAGGCTATCAGCCGTAGGGCCTATACAAGCCTAGCCAAACAATTTCCCGGATATTTCTTCCCACAATATTTACTTCCCTGGACCCCTGTCTAGCAGGGCAACTGACATGATCCCTGGGGTGAATTTCCTATCTCCCATCCAATTGTCAAGGTTCCTTTTGAAGAGGGCGAATGAGGCACTCTGCTTGACATGTATGGGCAGTCTATTCCAGAGTATGGGGAGCCTCTGGGGCAGGAACTTATCCCTCCAGCATGTTTTGTTCATTGTGATGACAAAGTTTAGACCCCTGGAGCATGTGGCTCGGAAGGATTGGGATTTCTTTAAGTTGAGCATGTCCAACAGCTCAGGGTTTGACATGGCCTTGTATGTTAAGCAGAGATCGCCTCTGAGCAGACGATATGCCACAGAGTATAGCTGGAGTTTTTTTAGATGGTCAGCATAGGGCATCTGCTTTAGGCCTGTGATTTTTAGTGAGGTATTTTTGCAGCCTTTCCAGCTGTTGCAGATGTCTTGTGAGGTACATACCAAAAAGGACATTGTACTCTATGATGGGTCTAATGAGGGATGAGTACAGTGGGACAATGACCTCCTTTTTTCTGGATGAAAAGCCCTTAGTGATTAGGTGTGCCACATAGAAGGATTTCCTCACTGTTGTGGCGATGTTGTTAGCAAAGGTGAGACCACTGTCCACCTGTATCCCTAAGTCTCTCGTCACACTTTTGGTGTTTAGTGTACTGCCACCTATGTGATAATTCATGGATACATATTTTTTCCCAAAGGGGATAACTATACATTTCTTGGCATTAAGCTTGAGCCCATGGCTCTGGCACCAAGCATCTGTTTCTGTAAGGCCCTTTTGTAGAATATCCACATCATTTGGGGACATGTAGCCTCAACAAGGTCATGTATGTCACCATGTAAATCAGGAAGAGTTGCATCCACCACCCTGAGTATTAGTCTGGTGTGGCATTCACTACATGCCTGTGCATCCATGACAGCCTGAAACAAGCATCTTGTGACTCCTGCTGTGGCACTTGCAACAGTGGATTGATGAGCAGTGGTCCTCCTGTGAGCACCCCTGTCCATCCACCTGTGTGGGACCTGGCCTGCACTCTGTCTATGGCCAGTGTTTATACTCACACATTCCAAAGTCACCACCCTAGCCTGTTCAATGCCACCACCTGCCAACTGTAAATAATCTGTGGCCATTGGTGATGGGGTATGTGTGGGTATTGTCACTGTGTGCGGGGATGGTGTGGACAAGAGTGAGATGCCAACCAATGGCACAGATTCAGCCCCTGGGAACCCCACCTTTATCTCACTATTCCTATCATCATTGTCAGAGTCTGCAGAGATAATGATATCAGTTTCCAAGCGTGAGGGACCCCAAACCCCATCGTCACCTGGGGGGGGACAACATATGTACATTAATACCTGCACTTTGAGGTTGGCTGGTAACCACATGCACACATGCACACACACACATACACACGCACACACTTACAGGTGAGGTGACACAAATCTGTTACACAGACCACACATTACCCAAATGGTGACATACATGACACATGGCCGTCAACATCATGCAATGCAGCCAGTTTTACTACATGTAATTAACAATATAGAACTCTGGGATACATGATTAGTGTTAGTAGGTGATGGCCCTTCCCCAGCACAGACTGCACCCACATCATTGCTGTTCACCTGTATAGCACAGTGGCAAGTACTACAGAACATACCTCACAACTGTACAGATCCTCGCAGGATGTGTAGATGTGTGGCTCATATGTTTGCTGTTTCTCATAACCCCTGTGTTTCTATGATACATAACTGGGATGATCTGAGGAGTGACATCACTGATTAATGACATACATTTGAGTGTCAGACGTCCAAACTAGCAGTAAATGTATGGTCACACAATTCCTGTTATACCACCAACCTTCTAAGCTTACAGTGGATATGATAAGTGTACACAACCCTGTTAACATGTCACATTCTTGTAATATATGATATGACACTACAATAATGCATTCAAATATGTTACCCACCTTTCATATGACATAAAGAAGGAGAAAAGAGAGACTTTAAGTGAATTAAGTACCTCTGTTTTGCTTTGTATTGCTTATTTTCGCTAACCGCACTATTCCTAGCAAATTTTACTAACTTTGCTACTTATTTGAACTGTTTTTTAAATTCTGTTACTGCTTGCACTTTAACTGATCATTTTTAAGTGTTTTTCAACTGTTTAATTGCTGAGGGCTACACACTCAAGTGTGCTAGCCATTTTTCTGCCTTGAAAGTGTTGTAGTACTGTATCTGTTTTAATTTTCCAAAAAAAACAAAAACAAAAAAAAAACAAACCCTATCTCTCTACTAGTTTCCCACCTTTTTATAAGCAGTAGAGTCTGGTTTTCAGATCTTGCTGAATTCTGGGCTGTTTTGTATTTTCTGTGTTGCCCAGACCTTACTAAGATAAGTAAGTAAGGAAGCTTCTCTGTTCATCAGTAAGAGTGGTGAGCTTTGAGCAGCCTATCTGTCATTGAAGGAGTGGTTTCAGCTCAGAATCTGTAGTTTTATTGGCCATCTTTCTGTTAAAAAAAACTGTGTTTGCATGGTTTTGTGCATTGTGCAGTGCCATTTAACTACGGTTAAAACTTGAAACTATTCTCAGTGCCAGAAAATCTGCTCTTCAAGTTTTCCCTTAGAACTAGCCAGTTTTCTAGTTTCAGCACTTAAAATTGTTTCCTTGTGTTCAGCACTTACTCAGAACTCACTGTAAGCACTAAATAAACTACAAATTACTACAGCACTCGACTTTCCTCACTTGTCAAGAAGAAAACATTCTCAGTACTTAAATTAATAAGCACTTATCCAGGCATGTCCATGGGTCAGCTCTCAGTGTTTTCGCCTGTCCACCTGATGAATCTGGGCATCTTGGGGCAATGTGGCAATTGCCTCATGTGCACTGACAACCCTCTCCTCGTACCACCCAACATTACAAACTGTGAGAGATGCACATATATAGCCAAACTGAAAGCCAAGCTCTCTCCAGCCAAGACTGGAAAAGACAGTCAAGAGGAGAAGGTTAACACCTGCACCACACCACACTCAACACATAGTCCTTCAAAATCCACACTGCCAAAACCCACACAAAGAAACACAAAGTGCACACCCACATTCATGGAGGCTCTCAATAAAAATCTGCCCAAGCAACAGAGACCTCCCAAGCTGAAATGCAGACAACCACCACCCCCAACACTACCCAAATGACACATAGCCCACAAAATCAGTGTGCCACTCAACCTCAACCCATAAGCCAAAACAACGTACCCAACACACTACTCATAGGTGACTCTATAGTCAGGCACACTGATGTCCCACCCACCAGGCTAAACAAGGAGAACGTTACTGGCAGTTGCCTGTCAGGTGCCAGGATCCACCGTATAACGCATGCTCTCAGGCTACACCACAACAAGTACAAATATGACTCTGTCATTGTCCATGTTGATGTGAATGACTTGAAACGTACCTCTCTGGACTACATGTAAATAGTCATGGAGGAGCTCTCGGATTTTGTAGGCCAGGCAGGTATGACACTAACCCTGAGTAGCATCCTGCCATCACCCAGAATGATACCGCAGTGCAAGGACAAAATGATTGACTTAAACAATTGGCTAAGCTTCTGGTGTCATTCTAAGGGGATCCAGTATCTGTCTGCCTGGGACAACATGGTCGACAGACCATGATTCTTTGCCAGAGATGGCCTACACCTGTCACCTCTGGGATTCCAGATACTGGCTAAGGCTCTTGCCACCCCTATAGTGCCTTTTTTAGGCAAGGTTCAAATGCCAAATTCACCACCATAACAGGTACAAGCAAGCAAACTCTGAGGGTAATGCTACTCAATGCTAGAAGTTTAAACCTCAAAATGCACTTACTCAAGGCACTCTTTAAAATGGAGAACATTGACATCTGTGCAGTGACAGAGACCTGGTTCAAGGCTCCAGAGAGCACCCCTGCATTACCAGGCTATAATTCATACCGCACCTTTTGGCCACCTAACCTGGACTGAAACACTAAAGGTGGAGGTATGTCCATATTCATTAAGGATATCCACACTTCCAGGTTAGTTGCTCAACATAATGCATACAAAATTATCCAAGTGCAACTAACATTGGGCAAGACTGCATTCCAGGTTGTAGCTTGTTACAGATCCCCACCATGCCCCAGGATTCCAATTCTTCATTGCTTAAGATACTGGAAAGTATTAAGGTACAACCCAATACCTTAATTATGGGCGATTTCAACTACCCCACCATCAACTGGGAAAACTACTTATGCACCAACTCATTTGCCCAACGTTTTCTGGAATTCATAAATTCCAATGCCTTGGATCAGCTTGTCCACACTCCCACCAGGGGCAGCAATATCCTGGACCTGGTCATTACCAACATGAGTAACCGGTGTTCCATGCCAGAGGTCAACTCCTCACTGGTCATATCCGACCACAAGCTAATCACCCTAGACATCCATATCCCATCCCCACCCCCCATGAAGGAAACCACCATCAAAAACTACTCCAAAGCAAACTTCATGCTTCTTAAGACAGAAGTGGCAAACGTCATGACACCCATGTAGATGGAAAATAGAGGTACGACTGCTGAATCATACACAAATGCACTGTATAAGCACATACATGAGTGCATGGATCGTGCCATCCCAAACAGAACCAAGACGCTATCCCCCCAAAAAAGGAAGCCAATATGGTGGTCCCCTGCCATAAACAAACTCTACAAGAGAAGGAAGAAGCTGTTGCAAAAAAAGAGTAAAATCCCAAGAATGGAGGAACTCCCTGATCAGCTTCAGCAAGAAGCTGAGATCCCTCGTAAAATCCTCCAAAGCCAGTTATGAAAATAAAATCACCACTGATTACATAGACATCCACAAAGCATTCTACAGCTATGTCAAGAATCTCAATGGCAACACTCAGATCTGTTCTGAGATACAGCTCAATGGTACTAAATATACAGAACCAACCGATATTGCCAATATCCTGGCAGATAGGCTCAGTGCTAACTTTACCCCCTCTCACCCTCCAAAGGGCCCATCTTAATACCAGAAGAATGCAAAGCCCCTGTAATCACAGATGAACAAGTAAAGACTGCACTCTCCAAAGCCAAGAACACAGCATCCATGGGACCAGACAACATCCCAGGCTGTGTACTGCATGAACTACAGAATGAACTGGCATCCCACCTAAGTAACATGTTCAGTCATAGCCTTACCTCAGGCTATGTGCCTACTGAATGGTGCACAGTGATGGTTACACCACTCCACAAAGGGGGTGCCACCATGGACCCCAGAAACTACCACCCCATTAGCCTGATGAGCCTGGTCTGCAAGGCCATGGAACATATCATCTTGGAGCTTACAAACAAAGATATAGGTAGCCTCCAAACCCTGGACCCCACTCAGTTTGGGTTTGTAAAAGGTAGATTATGTCTACTAAACCTGACTGACTTTTTTGAAGCAGTCACCAGAGCTGTAGATGAGGGCAAGGTAGTGCACAGAGCCTATCTTGACTTCGTCAAAGCTTTTGATACCACCCCCCACTCTGGAATTATAGATAAACTCACTAAACTGGGCATAAATCCCTATGTCACAAGATGGGTGGCCAACTGTCTCACTGACAGAACCCACACAGTAAAAGTAGCTGACTCCAAGTCTGACTTCAGACCAGTGATGAGTGGAACACAGGGTTCGGTCCTGGGTCCTCTCCTGTTAGGCATCTACTTCTCTGAAGTGCAGGCCAACACAGAAGGTCTTTGGCTAACAAAGTTTGCAGACAACTGCAAACTGGGATCCATAATAGAATCACCTAATGATCACCTACAAAAGGGCCTCACAGAGACAGATGCTTGGTGTCAAAGTCATGACCTCAAGCTCAATGCCAAGAAGTGCATTGTCATCCCCTTTGGGAAAAACTCGGTACCCATGAACTACCACATAGGTGATAGCTCACTAAAGACTGAAAGTGGGATAAGAGACCTCAGGACACAGGTGGACAGTGGTCTCTTTTTTGGTAACCACTTCATCACAGTAGTCAGGAAATTTATCTACATGGCACAGCTCATCACAAAAGGGTTCTCCTCTAGAAAAAGGAGTTCATTGTTTCTCTCTACTCATCCCTCATCAAACCCATTATAGAATACAATGCCCCATTTGGCATGTATCTCACAAGACACCTACAACAATTGGAAAGGCCACAGAAATACCTCACTAAGAGTATTACCGGCCTCAAACAGATGCCATATGCAGACTGTCTCAAAAAACTCCAGCTCTACTCTGTCGCATATCACCTACTCAGAGGCTATCTCTGCTTAACATACTATTCAAACCCAGAACTGTTGGACATGCTACACTTAAAGAAATCCCAGTCTCTCCAAACCACATGCTCCAGGGATCTAAACCTTGTCACCACAATAAACAGAACATGATGGAGGGATAGATTCCTGTCACAGAGACTTTCCATACTCTGGAACAAACTACCCATTCATGTCAAGCAAAGCTCCTCATTGGCCCTCTTTAAGAAAAATCTTGATGACTGGATGGGAAATAGAAAATTCACTATGGGGATCACTTCTGTAGTGCTGCTCCACAGGGACACAGGAAAGTAATTTTCTTGGGTGGTGAAAGCCAGGGAACCTTTTTGGCTAGGCTTAAATAGGCCCCAGGGCCAATGGCCTAGTACCTACCTATGAACCCATATGAAATGTGCAATCTAATCAATAAACAAACAAATGTGTTACGTGTAAAATATAATGACTGCAATATGTACAATATGGTGGTTGTATAAGTGTGCACACCCTTAAAATGATACTTTGTTGAAGCACCTTATACGTGACTTATAGCATTCACTCTTCTTGTGAAGGTGTCTATCAACATGGCACATCTTGACTTGACATTATTTAGCCACTCTTCCATGCAAAGGTCACCCAACTCTGTCATATTGTAAGGGCAACTTGTGCACAGCCCTCATCAGGTCACACTGGGGTTGTCTATCTGGTGTAGATCCGGGCTCTGGCTGGACCAATCCATAACCATCAGGTGGAGCCTTCCTTAGGTAGCTTTGGGTGTATGCTTCGGGTCTTTGCCATGTTGAAGGCTGACACCCCTCCCCATCCTCAGTGTTCTTGCAGATGCCTGATGGATTTTGGCTAGACATGGGTGTTATTTGGAACTGTTCAGAATTCCCAACACTGTGACTACAGGCCCAGTTCTGGCTTTGGAACAGCATCCCCAAAGCAGGCCACTGCCACCAGCGTGATTCACCATGGGGATGTTGGTGTTCAGGTTAAGAGGGGTGTTGCTTGTGCACCACACATACCTTTTGGTATTGTGGCTGTGAGGTCGATCCATAGTCTCATTACACCATAACACATTTTCACACATGCCTTTGGGAGACTTGAAGTGCTGTATTGCAAACTGTATCCACCCCTGGATGTTTTTTGGTGGGGGGAAATGCTTCCATCTTCTGATCATACCCCATAGGCCAGACGCATGCAGAATATGGGAGAGTGTTCTCACATGTAGTACACAACACCAGTACTTGCAAGAGATTCCTGGAACTTCCACAGTGTTGCTGTATGTCTCCTGGCAGCCTCCCTGACCAAGTTTTGACATGTCTTGTCATCATTTGTGGAGGGACATCAGATTCTTTTCAACAGCACTGTTGTCTCATATTCAGTCTACCTTTTGACAACTGTCTCCACTGTGTTCCATGGTGTATGCAATGCTGTGGTAATGTTGTACCCTACTACTGACTAATACCTTTCAAATATGAGATCCCTTTGCTGCTTTGTAAGCTGTCTGCAAGCCATGGCTGTTGCTGTTGCAGGCAACTGAGCAAATGTCATGAATATCCTACTTGGACATCAGACTGCTATTTGGTGTTACTCAGAGTGCCTTTACTTGATGGCAGGTGTGTACCCAAGCAGACAAAATGCTGTCAGTAAATCACAAGCTGCTGCAATAAAATATTATTTGAAGGGTGTGCACACATATGCATCCAGCTTATTGTAAGGTTTATATACTCCATATTTGGTGCCCAACAGATTGACTGGTTTTACAAGTGAATTGTTCATGTCACATTACAGGTTGTAAAGGGTGTGGACTGACATATTGTGGTCTCAATTTGTATATATATCACAAACACCTGGCATCTTAACAAGGGTGTGTACACTGTTTTTATCCACTGTATGAGAGCAATGTTTCACACATGTCCCTACCTTAGGCCGTTTGTCCCCCATTTATGTTAGTCTCTGCCCAGAAGTCTTGCACTGACAGGTTGTGAGGTATGCTACAGGGATGTTACATTCTCTTCAGACAGGCTCCTGTGGTAACCACTGTGATGCAGTGCAGTTAACCCCACCACAAGTGAACATGCACATAAAGCAATATGGCTATGAGTGACAGTTTTGTGTATGATATATTGCATGGCTTTCACATGCCTGGGGTACTGGCAAACCACAACAGAACAATTCCATACTCACCCGCTTCAGGTTGCCACCCCACATGCAGACCAGATGAGCCCAGGTAGTTGTGGGAGAGAAGTATTGTCAGCAGACTCACATGTGGCATTGGTACAGGATGGATGCAGCATGTCTGCACATTTACAGTACAACCCCCAATACTACACAATTTGCTGTCTGTCACCATAGATGTGCACTTTGTGCATTAGAAAACCCCATCCACAGCTACAGTCTGACCTGACTCATGATACTCTACAAATACAAGTATGTCTGCTACACTAGTCTAGTAATCTCCACTGGGGCCTTACCTGCACACTCCTTGTCCACTGTCTGGGTGCCACCCACCTCCAGCATGTGGGGGTCTGTACCCTGATGTTGTACTGGGATGGGTGCCTCTGAAATTGCAGACATATGTGAAGATGGCCTTGTGATTGGCTTTAGTGGCTGTGTCCAATTTGTACTTATAGTTAGCCTTACGGTACTCAACCTGTGACCTTATATGCTTGATCAGACAAAGGCTGACTTGATGCCAAGTTGATACCAGCTCCTAATTTGCCCTGCACAGCCAATATAGGGACCAAGTGTATGGTTTGTGTATTGCTGCTGTCCAGCAAAGGGGATTACTGTACTTTGGTGGAGGCAGGTTTTATAAGTAAGGTATTGCTGAGTCCATACAGCGATGTTGGTGTTCATATAGCTGTTTGAAGTAGGCATGGACACACAGTCATAACACAGTTGGACACCTCTCCAATTTCAAACAGATAATTGTGCTTATTGTAGTACTCATGACTGTGTCAGGGCAATGCAACAACCAGTAGCTGTAGAAATGTCACTCTGTTAGATGCACATTAGCTAAAATTACACGTGTACAAAATGTACAGCTTATTTAACTGACATTTTGCATCCCATGTCTGTTGTTATGAGGTGGCCAGATATACCTACTCATACTGACATGTGCACAGGTAATGCCTGATATACATTTCTGTTCTATGTCAGTATGGCACACTGTATTCACACTCTTGCTGCCCGGTCATCCCTCTCAACCCGTTAGAGCAGGACATATGTAGCATGCCACACATACATGGGGGCCAATGTGACAAAATTAGTGACACTGTCCTAATATTGCTGTAATACACTTGAGTCATTCAGTAGCACAGTAGCCTTTGCATTGACAGACATACCCTGGAGGATGTCCAACACTCATATGGCAGGAAGAGAGGAGAAAGGCTAAGAGTGTGTAGTGAGGGTAAGAACTTTAATGTTGGCAGTATGACTGGTATAGGGACAGAGCTAGTTGATATGATGGCCAGAGGAAGGTGGATATATTGTGCGTGCAAGAGACCAGATGGAAGGGGAGTACACCTAGGTGTATCAGAGGCAGGTCACAGTTGTGTATCAGAGTGTGGCTGGGAGGGGAAAGGGGGTAGGTATTATCCTGCTGGAACAGTATGCTAAGGATGTTTTGGAGGTTGACATGAGTGTCTGATAGAGTGAGGTTTATGAATCTGGAAATGGATGGTGTAATGACGAATGTCGTTAGTGCATATGTTATGCAAGTTGTTTGTGCGGTGGATGAGAAAGAGAAATGTGAAGTCAGTTAGATGACATAGTGATGACTGTACCCAATGGTGAGAGAGTGATGATTGCAGCAGATTTCAATGGCCATGTTGGTGAAGGGAACAGAGGGGATGAGGAAGGGATGGGTATGTATGGCGTTAAGCAAAGGAATGCAGATGGAGAGATAGTAGTGGATTTTGCAAAAAGGATGGACATGGCTGTGGTGAATACATACTATAACAAGAGGGAGGCGCATAGGGTGACATACAAGAGTGGAGGGAGATGCACACAGGTGGAATATATGATATATATATCCAATGTAGAAGGGCCAGTTTGAAGGAGATTGGGGACTGTAAAGTGGTGACATGGGACAGTGTAGTTAGGCAGCAGAGACTGTTGGTCTGTAAGATGACGTTGATGATCAAGATGAGGAGGAATGTGAGGGCAGCACCAAGGATCAAATGGTGGGAAATGGAAAAGGGTGATTGTGAGGTGGAGTTCAGGAAAGAGTTAAGACAGGCACTGGGTAGCAGTGACAATTTACCAAATATCTGGGTAAGTACAGCAGAGCTAGTAAGGGAGATGGCTAGATGGTGCTTGGTGTGACATGTGGATGGAGGAAGGAGTACAAGGACAACTGGTGGTGGACTAAGGAAGTACAGGACAGTATACAGAGAAAGAGGTTGGGGATGAAGGAGTGGGATTGATGGAGAGATGAGGAAAGTAGACAGGAGTGTAAAGAGATGAGGTGCATGGCAAAGAGAGAGGTGGCAAAGGCTAAGGATAAGGCATATGATGACTTGTATGACAGGTTGGACACTAAGGAGGGATGAAAGGACTTGTATCGGTTGGCTATACAGAGTGAGCTAGGAAAGATGTGCAACAGATAAGGGTGATAAAGGATAATGAGGGAAACATACTCACAAGACAGGAGAGTGTGCTGAGCAGATGGACAGAGTACTTTAAGAGGCTGATGAATGAAGGGAATGAGAGAGAGCTGGTTGGATGATATGGATATGGTGAATCAGGAAGTGCAACGGCTTACAAAGGAGGAAGTAAGGATAGCTATGAAGAGGATGAATACTGGAAAGCGTGTTGGTCCACATGACATACCTGTGGTAGTATGGATGTGTTTAGGGGAAATGGCAGTGGTGTTTTTCTCCAGATTGTTTAAGGATATCTTGGAAAGTGAGAAGTTGCATGTGGAGTGGAGAGAAAGTGTTTGTGTGCCATTTTAAGAATAAGGTTGATGTGCAGAGTTGTAGTAACTACAGAGAGATAACATTAATCTGCTTGACATGGCTAAAGGATTAATAAAATCTTCTGATAATAAATTCCTCACCTTTTTCAGAATTCGGTATCAGAAGATTTTATTAATCCTTTAGCCATGTCAAGCACATACAACCACCCCTTCACTCGATTATCCAACTGTTTGAAAGAATATGTGAACTTGATATTCGTAATTCTTTAAGGATTACTCAGCAAAGACAGATAGACAATAATGTGGAGGGTGTATTACAGTACATTAAAAGTGTACTTGACTTGGTCATAATAATGAAACCTGACAAGGGAGGCGGTGCAGTCCTTATGAATCAGGTTGATTACACTAACAAGATGTTACACATTTTGAATGGGAAAGCATATGCAAAATCCTCCTTGAATGAATTACACACAGCAGACAACAGAATTAAGAATGAGTTACAGGATTTATTTATAGAGGGGTCCATCACCATTGAAGAGTTAAACTATCTCACAGTGTCATATCCCAGGATGTCAGTGATGTTTGGGTTACCTAAACTGCATAAAAACCTTGAACATCCACCCATGAGACCCATTGTGGATGCAAAAGGTTCCATTACCCACCCACTCGCAAAACTCCTAGACATTAGACTTCAAGAACTGGTATTCTCTGAAATCCATATATGTAAGGACTCATGGAGTTTTTTACATCTCATTAACAACACTTCATTTAAAATTGGGTATGTCATTTTGACTACTGACATCAAAGATTTATATTCTGTTATTATCCATAACACAGGCTTGGAATGGTTTTCAGAATACTTATATGAAAAAGGAGTTGAACACAATGTCCAAGTATATACACACTTACTTGAACTTGTTTTGAAAAACAACTTTATCTACTTTAACTGTGATATATATCTGCAACAGGAGAGGGTGGCAATGGGTTCTTCTTGTGGGGGCCTGTATGCAAATATTGTTGTCATGCAATGGGAAAAGAAGTTTTTGTTCAACAGTCCGATGTTCAATCATGAAAAATGTTACACCCGGTTCCTGGATGACATTTTTATTTTGTGGAATGGACCCCCAGAACACATCAATGAATTAATTTCTTATATGGATTCTACTACTACATTTCTGAAATTCACACATAATTATAGTATGGACCAATTGCTCTTTCTAGACGTTCTTCTCACTAAATATTATACAAACAATAAGTTTGTTTCAAAAATATATAGAAAGGAAACCTACTCCAACTCCCTACTCCATTACTCAAGTACACATCCACTGAAACAGAAAAAAGCCATGGTAAAGGGGCAATTTGTTAGGGCAGCCCAAATGGTTTCAGTCATGGATGATTTTCTCAGTGAATGTGACAACTTGAAATCCATGTTTTCAAGGAGAAGCTATCCGTACAAATGTATTACTGATATTATGTTGGAAGTAGTAAATAAAAGGGAGAGAGGTCATTTTAGTCCTTTACTATCATATATTGACAGCAACATTACCAGTATCAACAACTCCACTCAATGCTTAAATGTGGAGAACCAAGAAATAAAAAGGGACTATAAGAAGTCTTTCATTACCATATACACTAATGACAGTTATACATTAAGAAAAATCTTAGAAAAGAATTGATCCATACTAAATCATGAAAAACGCATTAGACCATTTATTGATTCACATCTTACCATAGTATTTAAGAAGGGCAGAAACTTCAAGAATATATTTGAGATGAAACCAAAGGAAATGAATAATGTTGGGCACATGAAAAAGTGTGCCATGTGTAACTATTGTAAACACATTAAGGAAGGTAGTACTTTTCTGATAAACAACATTGAAGTAAAACTTCATCAAAAATACAACTGTGGATCTGAAAGGATTATTTATTGCACTCTATGTAATTGTTGTAGTTGTTTTTATATTGGAAAAATAGACCATAAATTAAAAAAAACATATCTATGAGCATTTGTATGACATAAAATCAAAAAAAGATACAAATGCACTTAACAAGCACATAATGGAAAATACTGGTCATTCTTTTCATTTTACAGTCATTGATAATATTAAAACGCAACCTCAAGGTGGAGCCTGGTCTCTTTTATTAAAACAGAACCTCGAGGTGGAGCCTGGTCTCTTTTATTAAAACAGAACCTCGAGGTGGAGCCTTGTCTCTTTTATTAAAACAGAACCTCGAGGTGGAGCCTGGTCTCTTTACAGAACCTCGAGGTGGAGCCTGGTCTCTTTTATTAAAACAGAACCTCGAGGTGGAGCCTGGTCTCTTTTATTAAAACAGAACCTTGAGGTGGAGCCTGGTCTCTTTTATTAAAACAGAACCTCGAGGTGGAGCCTGGTCTCTTTACAGAACCTCGAGGTGGAGCCTGGTCTCTTTTATTAAAACAGAACCTCGAGGTGGAGCCTGGTCTCTTTTATTAAAACAGAACCTCGAGGTGGAGCCTGGTCTCTTTACAGAACCTCGAGGTGGAGCCTGGTCTCTTTACAGAACCTCGAGGTGGAGCCTGGTCTATTTTATTAAAACAGAACCTCGAGGTGGAGCCTGGTCTCTTTACAGAACCTCGAGGTGGAGCCTGGTCTCTTTACAGAACCTCGAGGTGGAGCCTGGTCTCTTTACAGAACCTCGAGGTGGAGCCTAGTCTCTTTACAGAACCTCGAGGTGGAGCCTGGTCTCTTTTACTAGAAAAGAGGGAGCTTTACTGTCATCTGCGTCTTAATGCATCTAGTTGGCCAGGCTTAAATGAACACATTTTTATCAGATCTCTTTGAAAATTAAAACCCTAGAAAGATAACACTGTTTTAAATAATTATTTATTCATTATTTATATATTTTTAAACACAATTGTATCTATGTTTTTATATTACAATGAGAGTTTTTTTACCATCTATTTATTCCATCTTATACAGATTTTATATGTTCCATATATAATACAGCCTTTTACATGTCTTTTCCTTTAAAGGGGTGTGTCAGTTTAAATAATGTATCAATTGTTTAATGATTTTTTTACCCAGTTTTACTGTCCTATATAAATAGTTTGTGTGATTAAATTTATTATCTGATGAAGTTCTGAAGTGGTCAGGATGAAAGCACTTATCATTTGTTTTATTCTTTTCAATAAACTCCAGTATTGGTTTTACTGAATTTGGCCTGAATAGGTGCACTTATTTACTGTGGAATGGTTCATCCTTCTGTTCCTGCTTGGCATTTTTGTGTTTTGCAACAGTTTTTTCTTCTTGTCTTTTTACAAATATGAGGCACACATATGGTCAGTGTGCATAACACTGGACAGTTTAATGCTATGAGCTCAGTATATCACATGCAGTTCAACACACACATGTGCAACAGTACTTTACTATGCAAATACCATGTATAGGTCTCTCATATTTCTGAGATAACCAAGTATACCACAGTTGTATTCACAAGTAAGATATGGATATATATGACATCCCAGTAGTTGGCCTAGCATTGTCACAGTCAGTATTGTTCAACACAGTGCAGTAGTAGTCATATGTGAGCCATCCTTTCCTGGGGTGTCTCAGGGGCCTGACCTATGATCTATGTCACTGCAGACAGACCCAGATGCTATGGCCATAGGTTCTGATCAGCAATATATCAGTACAGCAGGTCTTGTTGAGACATATATGTTACATTTCCTAGTTCCATTTCTTACATACCCCTTGCTGTAGTCCATAACATGCTTACTTGTTTGACATACCTGTTTGTTTTATCCAGGTGTAGGTGGTTATGTCCTACTTGATTTTTCTTTTCACTGTTTCTCTCTCTCTCTCTCCCTCAAGGATGCAAGGTGTACATCTGTTTTGCATAGGCAGCAGCTTGCCTTTTGTAGGTAATGCTCATGAGCAGCTGATGGTCTGTGCACCAATTGGTGTCCCCTACTTGATAACTGCATGCAAGACAGCTGCGTTGTTATTCATATAGCCAATGGCATGGCAACACACTCCTATCACTGAGTACATCATGTGAGCATTGGCCCTTTTCCTTGCCATTGAGGAAAACTTCATGGAGGTGTGTGAACAACAGCATCACAGAGGGTATTTGGAAATACCTCTTACAGCCAAAATTGGGGAGACAGGCCAACAGAATGGGGAGAATGTTCCAGACATAGGAACAGAATGTAAATATTGCTGTTATACATTTGGATTAATGCTAGTCTAACGGGGTTTGTGTGGACATGGAGTTCCTGGGTGATTCTAACTCTGATAGTGTTATGTGTTTGACATCAATCTCACCTGTAGGGCAATCCACAGAATGGCCAGAATTTGGACTCCTATGTTTGGTGTGTTCCTCAGACATTTCTTATCTTTGGAAAATCAGTAGCATACTCTGGTGATTTCAGTCAGTAACTGCTAACATCCAGTTGTGTTTCTGACCTCATATCCCTCAGAAAAGATATGTTAAAACTAACCCTCTTACAACAGCAACATTTTCAGTTTATAACAGCAATATTTAAAATATGCACCTGGTTTCGGGCCTCTGTCCCACAATTATGTCAGGTTTTGTCCAGATGTCATGCAATAAGAGGTTGATAGGTATGGTATATGATTATTTAGTGCCTACATTCCTGACATTATCCCAGTGATGTATCAGACTGCCAGACATGTTATGTGGAAGAGGCCTTATATATGAGGGGAAAGCATGGACATTCTGTGGGACACTGTACAGTTGAGAAGTCTGTGCATTTCTGGCAATTGTTGATAGACTGTCAGGATTGTGTAGCAGTGTATTTTGTCAGTGTTATTTGGCCTGTGTAGGGAGGAGCATGTATATGCCATGGTGGTGCAGTGGTTAGCATTGTCACCTCACAGCAAGAGGTACTCCTGTTCAATTCTCAGCTGGAGCGCCTTCTGTGTGGAGTCTGCATGTCCTCCCTGTGGTCAAGTGATGCTAAAAACATGCAGGTAAGTGCAAGTGTGAATGGGTGTGCCTTCTTTGAAGGTTGGGTGTCAGGCTGGCAACTTGGCATTGTAAAAATCCACTGCCAATCATGAGTGGACTGGAGTTCCGCTGTGGTGACCCCTAACCGGGAAAACCCAAAAGACTTTTTTTTTTTTTAGGGAGGGGCATGGATGTATATGTTATGGTCCTTTTCTATCTGCCTATACATGCTGCTCCTGTATCTGGAGGTCTATCGGCTGTATATGTTTGTAGGGGCAGACTGAGACATGTCCCATACCACAGTCAGGCATCATAGTACACTGTGAATTGGGTCAGTATATGTGGGGGTACTGTGCGAGTGGCAAACATGTTGAGATGTTTTTGTTCACACAATCCTTACACTGTACTGTTCCTTTGGCTTACTGGTATGTCACTGTGACTGTGGTTGAATTGGTTGTGGGTATGCACTTTCAAACTGGTGTCTGTTTTTCAGTGCTGTGACATCCCTGTAGTGCCTGATATATTTGCCAATACATGTTTAATTCCCCCTAGCAAATTTGGGTTAGTGTTGTGTCAGTCTGACTATAGTTTGGACAGCGCTTGGTGACATGCCTAGCAGCTGAGTGTAGTTTCCCTAATGTGATGTTATGTACAAATATTTGTAGGACATAGTGTTGCCTGGCCCCCATAAGTGTTGTGTATTTCTGACACATCAGTGGGCTAATGTGAGGATTTCAGTCATCAACTAGTGGGAAGTAACTGAGTGTTGGACTTGTGCTATTTAAGTCAATATATGTTAGGCCAGACATGAGGGTGTTACTGCAGCAACTGTGTCAGCTTATCTACTCCAGTATTTCAGATATGTCGCTATTTCCATGGCTTTCTCCCCCCACTTTGTCAGATCTGGCCCAGGTTAATTGCACTAAGGGGTTCTGAGCCTACCTCAGGACTGTCTGGATTGTTACAGTATGTCCAGGTTTATTGCTTATGCATTATTTTCATATCATTGGTAAATCAATGTGATGATCTGAGGATTTCTGACAGTAAATGATGACATACATTTCAGTTTCAGAACTCACATCCTTCAGAACATGTATGCTGAAACAAACCCTGTCACTCTGGCAACATTCTACATTTATAAGAGCGATATTTGAAATATGTCCCTAGTTTTGTCCCATTGCCCTCCATTTGGGCAGCCTTGGGCCAGATTTCTTGCAGTAAGGGTTTGGGAGGTAAGGTTCTGAGGTATGACTCCACTACATGTTATGAGTGTATATATATATATATATATATATATATATATATATATATATATATATATATATATATATATATGAGTATATATATATATATATATATATATATATATATATATATATGTTTTTCTATATATATGTATAGTTTCCTTATGTATGTATATATATATATATATATATATATATATATATATATATATATATACATATACATATATATATATATATATATATATATATATATATATATATATATATATATATATATATATATATATATATATATATATATTTTATATGTATATCACTATTTATATTATGTATATATTTGTCCATATATATGCATCTCCATACATATATACATGTGTATATGTATTAATACAAAGCTTGACTGATTCTACAGAATCTTTTCTCTACTGTTGAATGAGCATATGTTGGAAAAAGCAATAGTAAGTCCTCCTGTTTAAATGGTGTAGTGGTGCATTGCACTGACTATTGGGTACAGATCCCTGGGTTCAAGACCTGGCAGGGCTGATAATTTTGTTGCTTTTACAACCGCTTAATTATGCATACACCTGCAATAATTCTTTAAAAGAAAAGAGAAAGGTGCAATAGGAAAGTGGTGGAAAAGGGGCACGCAGAGGGAAGAACAATATGACAGATAGCTACGGATGTGCAGGATAGGTGTACAGAAGGTCCATAGCTGTCCATTTCTTATACAGCAACAGCTGTGCATTTGTACAGAATTTGTAGGTGAAATTGGACACTCAAACCCCAGAGAGAGGTGAGGACAACAGAAATGTGTTGTTAAACTGCCAAGCATAGCTGAGCATTGCTAACCATTGCTCACAGTTCATTATCATAATATATCACACTAACAACTTCATTTAGTAAGTGTATATGATTTCCATTACATGACATGGCTATATGTGCTTTCATTACAGTAGCAAGGGGTGTAACTATACTGTATGGGACACGTGCATACATGGGTGTTTTCACATGTTATATGCACTCACACATCGATTTTACACCAGCTACACTACCCTGGGTGACAAAAATAACTTACCAAATATTTTAATATAAACATAGCACTTTTAACACTGTTTTCTCATGTAAATTTGGATTGCCTGTTGTATTACTTGAACCATGTATGCCTGCATGCAAAGCTGGGACTCTGATCTCTACACTATCTTGGTTTGTGGAGTTGAGCTGTATATTTTTATTTGATATTAATATTATATTACTATATTAAATGGAAAATATTGAGGTCTTTGGCCATATCATTGAGGACTGGTGTCATGACATAATGGCATACATTTCAGTTTCAGACTTGTATCCTTCTGAACATTAATGCTAATGCATAACCTGTTTTCAGTCAACTTTCTGTCTGTCCTCTGTGCAGATGGGATGACACCAGT
This sequence comes from Protopterus annectens, assembly GCF_019279795.1. Lineage (NCBI taxonomy): Eukaryota > Metazoa > Chordata > Ceratodontiformes > Protopteridae > Protopterus > Protopterus annectens. The sequence goes on along the minus strand of NC_056726.1, from coordinate 361,417,496 downwards.
GTGCAGGCTGTGGTTGACTACACTGCAGAATGGGGCTGAGAGCTCATGACTGTGTTCATGTTGGATGCAGCCAAGAATGGCATCAGGCCTATGGAGACCGCTATGTGTTACCTTTTAGAGGGCAATACAGACTTACTTCCTGATCATGAGGTGAGGGGGGGAAGGTGCTGTAAATGCAAATGTGTATCTATGGGGGGACAGGGGCATGATGTCTGCACTTCACCTGTCTGCCCCTGGTTGCCTATATCCATGGCATATGTGTATGTGGTGTCATTGACCACCACTACAGAGCAGATATGTGTGTTGCCTCTGGAATTGCAGACACACATCTGGAAGGCCTAGTGATTGGCCTTGGTGGATGTCTCCAGTTTGCACTCAAAGACAGCCTTAGGGTACATCACCTCTGACCTTATTTGCTTGTGCAGAACAAGGTGACATGGCTTCCAATGAGGCACCTGTTCCTTTCTGGCCCTATGATGGTAGTTGTGTATTGCTGCTGTCCACCACAGGCATTCAGCCTATCTTGAGGGGGTTGATGTTGTCCTGTCAGGTATTGCTAAGGCCATAAAGCTATGTAGGTGCCCAGATAGTATTGTGGTGTTGGCCTGGACACTGCTGCTAGTTCCAACATATGGGACACCCTTCATGTGGGCCTTGCCCATTTTCCTTGCCTGTGTGGGTGACATTATGGAGGTGTAGGAGCTACAGCTTCACAGATAGTAGGTGGAAATACCTCTCAGGACAGGACATGTAGAGACGGGCCAACAACATGGGGAACAAAACTCCAGAATTGGGTACAGATTGTATGTCATTCATGGAGGGTTGTTAGATTGACTGGGTTCATCTGGACATGCATTTACTGGTTGACATGACATCTGACAGTGATATGCCTCTGGCATATCTCTCAACTGGCATGTTGTCCACAGACTGGCCAGATGTTTGCCTGTTATGCTTAGTCTGTTCCACGAACAATGTTTGTTTTTGTGGGGTTGATAAAATAATGTGAGCACTGTAGTCAGTACCTGTTGACATCCATTGGTGTTCCAGACATCCAGACATCATATCCTTCAGGGATGTTATGTTAAAACAACATGTGTAACACCAGCTACTGTTTCAGTTTGTAACACCATTATGTTTGATATGTCCCTCTTTCCAGCTCCCTGTCCCACAAGAACATCATGCATTGTCCAGATGCCCTGCACTACGAGGTGCAGAGGTATAGTATATCATTAATTACCGACTGCACTCCAGTTATCATGCTAATGACCTGGCAGACTCCTGGCCATGGTAAGCAGTGGTGGCCAAGATTATGGTTCCACATCCTGGTAATTCTGTGGAATTCTGTACATATGACAGTTATGTCTGTCTGGCCATTGTGAACAGACTGCCAAAACTGTGTAGCAGTGTTGTGTGTAGATGTTTGTTTGGCTGGGTAGGGAGAGTAGCAGATGTCAGTGCCATACATCTTTTACCTATCTGACTCTGCATGCTGCTACAGCTGCTGGCAGTCTATCATGTCTGTATGCTTGTAGGGGTTGACTGTGAAATGTCCTGTAGCACCTCAGGATTTCCAGTACACTGTGAACTTGGCCAGTATATTTTGGTGTAGCGTGTGACTGGCAGTCAGGATATGTCTGTTCAGACAGTCGTTCTACTCTAGAGTTCATTTTTGGTACTGGTATATTGCTGTGACTGTGGTGCAAATGTTTTTGGGTGGACATTTTTACTTTTCACTACAGTTCCATCCCTGTAGTGCATGCTATATTTGAATATACATGGGTAATTGCCCAGAGGTGATGTGGGGGAGTGTCATGTTGGTCTTGCTGCACTTCATAAGGTGTTGGGTGGCATGTTTGGCAGCTGCCAGGGGATTTCCATTCTGTTACATCACTGTGGTCATACCACTACACTGTCCAGAGGTCTAGACACTGTGCAGATGCATGGCTCATATGTTTCGTCTGTTCCCCAGACAGTTGTTGTCCTTGGCTAATAAGTAGGATACTCTGGGAAATGCAGTCAGTAAATGTTAACATCCATTGGTGTTACTGACTTCATATCTGTCAGAAAAGAAATGTTACAACAAAGCCGGTAACACCAGCAACTGTCTACAGTTATAGCAGCAATATGTCCTATATACCCCTGTGTTTGGGCCTCTGTTCTCCAGTTATGTTAGGCTTTGTCCAGATGTCATGCACTAAGAGGTTCAGAGGTATGTAGTATCATTATTTACTGCATTCATCCCTGCTACCATCCCAGTGATATCATAGACCCCCAGACATGTAACAAGGAAGCAGCCATAGATATGAGTCCTGTGCCTATGTATATTTGACATGGCTTAGTGGTAAGTCACTTTGGCTATGGTATGCAGGGTCTTGGGTTTGAGCCTTGCAGAGGCTGTTTATTTATGACTGGATGGGTAATAGGAAATAAACCCCGGGGATCACTTCTGTGGTTTTGCTTGACAGGGGCACAGGAAAATAATTTTCTTGGGTGGCAAAAGCCAGGGTACAGTTTTGGCTAGGCTTGTATAGGCCCTAGGGCCAATAGCCTAGTACCTACCTATGAACCTATGAACCTATACAGTCTGTGATAAACTGTACATTTGAGAGGTCTGTGTATGTCTGCCCATTGTTAAAAGATGTCAGGATTGTGCAGCAGTGTAGTGTTATTTGGGCTGTGTAGGGAGGGGGTACATGTGAGTGTCATGGGCCCTATCTATGTGACTATGCATGCTGCTCCAGTTTCTGGTTCCCTATTGCCTGTATATGTTTGTACATGCAGATCATGACATGTCCTATAACACCTCACAATTCCCACTACACTGTGACTTGGGGCAGTATATGTAGGGGTAACGTGTGAGTGGCAAACAGGATTTTGTTGCTCACACAGTCATTATACTGTAGCAGTCAGTTTGCTTACTGGCATGTTGCTGTGACTGTGGTGCAATTTTTTGGGGGTAAGCACTTTCACACCAGTTTCTCTTTTCCACTAGTGTTACATCCCTGTAGTGCCTGTTATATTTGCTCATGCTTGTGTACAGCCCCAGAGCTGGACTTGGGTGGTGCTATGTCAGTCTGACTGTAGTTTGGACATTGCTTGGTAGCTCAGTGTAGTTTCTCTACTGTTGTGTTATGTCCACATATTTGTAGGATGTCCAGTTTTCTGGCCGATATCTTTGGTCTGGTCCCCATAACTGTTGTGTATTCCTGACACATTAGTGAGATGATATGGGGACTGAGGTCACTAACTAATGAGAAGCAACTGAGTCCTGGAATTGTGAAATTTCAGTCGATATATGTTAAGATGTAAAGTGTTACTACATCAACTTTCTCAGCATACCTACCGACATATTTTGGATATGTCCTTATTTTCATGCCTTTTGTCCCCCCACTTTGTCAGGCTTGATCCGGATTCATGCACTAAGGGGTTTTGAGCATACTTCTCCACTGCCAGGATTTTCACAGAATGTCTGGATGTTTGGCCCATACTTTTGTTCATTTCCACAATTTATTTGTATTTGTCTGGTAAATCACAGTGATGATCCAAGGATTTATGTCAGTAAATTCTGACATAACATTTCAGTTTTCATCCTCATAACCTTCAGTAACTGTCTGCTGAAATGCACCCTGTTGCTCTAGCAAATATCTTCATTTGTAACAGCAATATTTGAAATATGTCCCTATATGTGACCTATCCCCCCTTTTACAACCTTTGTACAGGTGTCTTGCACTAACAAGTTGTGAGAGATGGCTCTGAGGTATAACTGCACTGCATGTTATACACACGCACACACACACACACACACACATATATATATATATATATATATATATATATATATATATATAAAAATATATATAGATATAGATATATACATATATATATTTTTTCCTTCCTTTATATTTTTATATATGTATATCTATATTATGACTCTACTTTTTCATATATATGTTTCTGTGTGTGTGCGCGTGTGTGCGTGTGTGCGTGTGTGTGTGTGTGTGTGTGTGTGTGTGTGTGTGTGTGTGTCTATTACAACACATGAATGGCTCCACAAAGCTTTCTCCCTGTTATATGCCTCTATTGCATGATATGTTTGAAAAAGCAACATTAAGCTTTACAGCTCAGATGGTGTAGTTGTACAATTCTCTGTCACTAGTGTGTAGAGTCATGGGTTCAATACTTAGGACTGTTGTTTTTTTCATTAATGTTAAATGACCAGAATGCTTGATATGTTTGTTAAAGCATTGCAAATTTCCACAGCTCAGATGGTGTAGTGGTGTTTTGCTGTGATTGTAGAAGACAGCATCCTGGGTTCAAGACTTTGTTGGGCTGATTATTTTGTTGCTGTGCAGAACAAGGTCTGATGGATACAGAGTGAGTAAGGCACATTTAAGCATATTATACTTATAATTTTATATTATAAAATATTATTTATATACACATTATAATTTTAAGTTAACCTTCCATGATATCCCCCTATGTGCTTTCATTAAATTATATTCTTGTGTGACTATACTGTATGGGGCACTTGTGTTTATATGGGGCTTTCACATCTTTTCTACACTGATGTCTCACTTTTGGAACTGCTACACTACCCTAGTTGACAAAAAGTTGCTACATATTTTAAGTTTACTAAAATAATTTTAACACTACTTTCACATAGGAAAATAAGCTGCCTGTCTTATGACCCATACCGTGAATGCCTGCACATAAATCCATGACTCTAACCACTACATTACCTTAGTTTGGAAACTTCACCTGTCTATTTGCAATTAGCTCCTATGGGATGTTTAAGTTATGCTAAGCGGATGGCCATGATGTGCACATCAACTTAGCTACACTTAAACATTCCTTATGCTAGTGAAAATAACGTTATATATTATTATTATAATATTATTAGGTTATATGGGTGTGTATTGTGGTGTTCTGACAACTACTTGGGACTGCAATCATGAAATACTGGCACTGATTTGGCTTTCAGGCTTCTTTCCTTCAGGGACTCCTGCTAATACATATCCTGTTATCTATCAACTTTCTAAGTGTGTGAGGGCAACATTTCAGGTGTGTCCTTAATGTAGTATTTATTCCGCCCATCATTTATGCCTTTGTTAACATGCAGTGCTGTGAGGGAATATTGGCATACATTTGCTTTTAGATGTCTACCCTTAGGTGATTCATGCTGATGCATGACCGCTTCTCTATCAACTTTCTATGTTTGTGGGGCTGTAATTGTGCTTTTTCACTTTTGGGGATTTATCCTCGTTATGTGTGCATTTGCACACATTTCCTGCTTTAGCAGGTTGCAAAAGTGTCATATGGCACTTTAGCAATGTAGGGGATGTGTCACAGAACCTGTCACATACACCCTGCATTGCCTTATTATTGTGGTTTTTATTTGAGTGTCTGCGGACACTGAAATGATCATTTTTTCATTTCAGTGTCCATGGATACTGAAATACTAGCATAATATTGGAGCAAAGCTCTAATGTTATGCCAGTTCAGCTTAGAAAGTGCAGTATGACACTTTCTGAGTGCAGGGGGTGTGTTTAGCATCTGTGACCTACTCGGACACACCCCCTGCACTCGTTCACAGTGCGTGTCCATGTCGATTATACAGCAGCGTGCCTTCATGAATATGTAAGGCTTGCTGCTGTTCTAAATGGACACAAACCACTCTGTGCAAAAATAGTCTTATTCTTGCATGGAGCTTTGTGAATCTGAGGTTAAAATATTTTCTAAAAGACAGCCACAATGAAATGTATAGATATATTTAATAATAAATAGTACAATAAAAACATGAAAATACTGAATATCTATTTACAAGAAACACGAGAGTTTCAATTCACAGGAAATACAAGAACAACTCAGCTGGAAATATTCAGACAGATACAGAATAACAATATTTAACTAGTCTCACTATATTTTCCTGATTTACTAAAGAATTACCATTGTCTTCTTAATGGCTACAGCAAGGCAAGATGAAGTGGGTGAGTGGTCTTGTTGTCAGGTACAAGAAAGAGTGCTGAGTGTCATTATCAAATCTCTTACTAAAATCTAAAATAATTTCATTGCTGGCTATAGAATGACATCACATCTGGTCACCTGATTCTGTGGTTCCCACACTACCCCCCTGACTAGAAGCTGAACCAGGATGTAGCACATATATGTCACAATATATACCTAGAGGTTTTCTAAGGCATCTAGAGACAGTAAAACAATTCCAGCCCTTTCATCCATAACCAGCCATTCTCTGGACAATAAGAGTTCATGTCTTTCACAGACATTGCATCTATAGGCTGCATTCAGGCCTGTGAGATAAAATCTTTATGGCCTAAACCAAGTAATTTAATTTCTGGCTATTTTTCTTAAGGTAAGCTGAGCTGAGCTTGACTCCTTCATTTCCAGCATCCTCTGTTAAGTTACATACATTTCCTCAGTTGCAACAGTATAGTCTGATATACATGTATATTTCTTTTCTGTCCATCAGGACCCACTGTTGATACCTTTTTAACACAAGCAGCTTTACAAATACATTTTAACCCAAGCATCTGTACAAATCAGTTTGGTATACAAATTACATAAAAATCTCTACAAAACTCCAGCTAACTATGCTGGCATATGTTACACATGCACTGCCCTACTCTCTCTGGCATAGCTGGCACTACCTCACATCATCACATTTGGTATGTGAGAGATGTATTTCACAATGTCACTGGAGGCAAACCTCACACATAAAAGTACTCCTAAGGTCAATAAGGTTGCCAGTAGTACACATGCTGCACACATCACACACAATTCAAAGCAGACATATAGATCCAGAAATGCTGAGGCACTTAAATGTAACCTTCATAAACCCCAAATACCTCCTGGATGAAGTACACATAATAAATACCCTCAGCAACCATGAATGTACTCTTTCAAAGCAACACCCACATCAACACTTACAGCTACATCTCCTGGAACCTCTACTTCTAATCCCATAAGAGAAGCCACCACACAATCCAACATTCTGGTCATTAGAGACTCCATTGCTAGAGACAGTGATGTCCCTCTCACCAGGCTAAGGGGAAAGGCATGGTGAGCTGCTTATCAAGAGGGCTAGGATCCTCCACATTATGCATGCACTCAGGTCATTGGATCACAAATGCCAGTATGACTCAGTCATAGTCCATGTGGGTGTAAATGACCTGAGATGTGCCTCCGTAGACTATATGTAAAGAGACATCATGGAACTCTCGAAGTATGTGTCCCAGGCTGGTATGAGCCTAGCATTGGCAGCATTTTACCTTCTCCAAATAAGATGCCACAATACAAAGAAAATATGGCTGACTTTAATAATTGGCTAAGTTTTTGGTGTCATTCTAAGGGGGTTCAATATTTGTCAGCATAGAAGGAGATGGTCAACAGACCCTGCTGCTTTGCCAGTGATGATCTGTACCTCTCCCTCTGGGCTTTTGAATATTAGTTAAAACATTGTCTTCCTCCATAGTGCCATTTTAGGCAATGTCAAACTGAGAGTACTTCTGACACACCAAATCAAAACCAAGAAAATCTAAAGGTATTACTGCTCAATGATAGGAGTCTAAACAAAAAACTCCACTCCCTAGAAGCTCTCTTCATCCTAAAGAATGCTGACATCTGTGTGGTCACTGAGTCATGGTTCAAAGCCGCAGAGAGCACACCAACAGTGCAAGGTTAAAATGCCTTCCACACATTTAGACTAGCTACTACAAAGACAGGGACTAAATGCGGAGGTGTCTTGTCTTACATCAAAAATAAATATACTTCAAGGCTGTTCAGACAGGACAATGCACTTGAGCTACTCCTTGGTCAAATTACTATATGCAAAATCCCATACCATTTCTTTGCAAGTTATAGGTCCCCCTGTATGATCCAGGAAACCCATCCCATGTATTTAAACTTATTGGAAACACTCACCATCCAACCCAGTGCCATATTTATGACAACTTTAGTTAATCCACTATTAACTGGGAATCCTATAGGACACCAAATGTACAGGCACAGAGATTCCTGGATTTTGTAAACACAAACTCTCTGGACCAGATTGTCAATAAACCAAATACGAGTGCAACCGTGCTGAATCTGGTCCTCAGTAATATGGGAGTGTGCAGCACACCCCTTAGTGTAATGTCTTCCCTGGTAAGATCAGACCATAAAATGGTCTCCTTTGAAGTAAAAATAAAACCTGGACCCCACCTAAACCTGGAATATTCAGAAACTACTCTAAGGCTGACTTCCTGCTATTAAGTTTTAACCTGGCAAAATGTCAAACCTTGAAAACACTGCTGCCTATGTCAAACTGTTCACAGAAACTCTATACAAGCATGTTAATAACTGCATAGAGGCAGCTGTACCCACCAGGAAAAAGTACAGAACTAGCTCAAAAAACAACTCACCCTGGTGAAATCAGAAAATGAATAGACTGTATAACAAAAGGAAGAAAATCATGGCAAAAATTAGGAGGTGCAGCACCCAACAGGAGAAAATCACTCTCACCAAACTAAACAAACAACTTAGAGGATGAATAAAGTCTACTAAACCCAAATTTGAGGTAAATTTGGCCTCCCAGGACAAGGACAACCACAAGGTATTCTTTAGCTATGTCTGCAACCTCAAAGGCAGTACGCAATTGTGTGCAGAGCTCATTGCAAATGGAGCCACCTATACTGAGCCAGAAGATACAGCAAACCTACTGGTGACAAATTCAGCTCCAACTTTCCCCCTCTTTCCCCCTCAACCTTCCCTCAGGGAACAGGTCTTTAATGCTGTCTCCCTAAAGACAAGAACACTGCATCAATGGGCCCAGACAATACCCCAGGATGCCTTCTAAATAGCATGAAACATGACCTATCAGGCCCTCTAGAACTGCTATTCAGCTGTAGCCTCCAAAGAGGCTTCATGCCTCATGAATGGAGAACAGCAATAGTCATCCCTGTTCACAAAGGTGGGCCATCTACAGACCCTGGAAACTACAGACCCATAAGTGTCACTAATCTTATATGCAAGGTCATGGAAATAATTATGATGGAAATGATCAATAATGACATAGTAAACATCCAGACACTGGACCCAACCCAGTTTGGTTTCACCAAGGACAGGTCATGCCTACTCAACCTGGTGGACTTTTTTGAGGAGGTCACCAAAGCAATGGATGATGGCAAAATGGTTCACTCTGCCTACCTTGACCTAGCTAAGGCATTTGACACAATACCCCACTCTGGCATTGTTGACAAACTCAGGAGGTTAGGTACAAAACCTGTATGTCACCCAGTGGATAGCAAGCTGGCTCATAGACAGAACCCAGGAAGTTAAAATTGGGGAGTCCACCTCTGCAAAGAAGCCAGTTGCAAGTGGAGTCCCTCAGGGATCGGTCCTTGGACTACTTCTTTTTGGCATTTATTTTTCTGAAGTTAAGGCCAATGTCAATGGTCTCTGGCTGACTAAATGTGCAAATGATTGCAAATTAGGAGCTGTCATTTAATCACACATTGTCAGAAATGTTCTCCAGGAAGGCTTGACACAAGCAAACAACTGGTGTCAGAGGCATGGACTAAAACTAAATGCTAAGGAATGCATAATAGCATCCTTCAGGAAGTCATCTACCCCTTCATCTGTCCTAGGCATGGGGCAAGCATCTGACTCTTTGTGACTGTTTCATTTCTTGTAGTCCACACAGAACCTGGTGCTGCCATCTTTCTTTGTTACCAGCACCATTGCGGAGGCCCAGGGACTGCTGGACTCCTGGATTACTCCTAGTTCCAACATTTCCTGTATCTCCTCATTCAGGGTCTGTTTGAACCTCTCAGGCACCCTATAAGGGGCCTGCTTAATAGGCCTTTGGGATCCTGTATCCACATGGTGCTGCACCAGGTGGTGGCGCCCTGGTTTCCAAGTGAACTTGTCCCCAAACTCCTGTAACACTGCTTGGATTTCTCGAACCTGGGTAGGGGATAGCTGCTGGGACATTGCTACCCCTTCCACCGAGGTGTCAGTCCAAGCTTCACTGAGGAGATCAGTGACCAGATCCTCCTCAGACTCCTCCTGCCATCCACTGCAAATACTCAGCACAAGGGCCTCTCTATCATGGTAAGGTTTCATCATATTAATATGGTACAATTTATGCCCCTGTCGCCCGCCTAGAAGTTCTACCATATAGTTAACATCACTGACCTTCCTTACCACTTTGAAGGGCCCCTCCCAAGCTGCCTGCAGCTTGTTGTGTCTGACAGGAATGAGAATCATAACCTGCTGCACCACAGCATACTCTCTTATTGAAGCATTCCTGTCATACCAGACCTTTTTCTGCTGTTGGGCTTCTGCCAGGTTCTCCTGGGCCAAGCCCATGAGTTACCTGAGCCTTGTCCTGAGGTTTAGGACATATGTCACAACAGACTCTTTGTATGATTCACGCTCATCCTCCCACTGATCACAAATCAAATCTAGAGGTCCCCTCACTCTATGCCCATACAGCAACTCAAAGGCTGAAAAACTTGTGGCTTCCTAAGGCACCTCCCTGTAAGCAAACAACAGATGAGGCAAATATTTGTCACACTCTCTCTTAAACTTGTCTGCAAATGCCCGTAGCATAGCCTGTAGTGTAGAGTTTGCCCTCTCAACCAGACCATTAGCTTGGGGATGGTAGGGGGTGGTCTTTAGGTGCTTCACCCCGCAGTGCTTCCACAGACAAGCCAGCAGCTCTGACATGAAATTGGCACCTCTGTCAGTCAGTATTTCTTTTGGGAAAGCTACCCTGCTGAAAATCTCTAACAAAGCTTTTGTTACCTTTTCTGCCTTAATGGAGGATTGGGCCACCATTTCAGGGTATCTGGTAGCATAATCTACTGCCACTAGGATATACTTTTTCTCTGTGGAACTTGGGGTACTCAGAGGTCCCACAAAACCCATAGCTACCCTCTGAAATGTCTCCTGAATCACAGGCAAAGGCATCAAAGGAGCATTTACCTTGTCTCCTGCCTTTCCTACCTTTTGGCACTGCTCACAGGTTCTGCAGTACCCTGTTACATCTCTGGAAATCTCAGACCAATAAAAGTTCTGCATAGTATGTCTCTTGGTACACATTATGCCTATATGACCTGCAAAGGGAATCTCATGGGCTAGGGCTTGAAGTGCTGTATTCTCTCACTATCTAGCCCTCCCTCAGGGGTCAACTCTCTATACAGTAACTCTTTGTTCCAGTATACAGATTCCCCCTTTCCTTGAGAATCAGGTGCCTCACTATCTACCTCCCTCAGGCCTTGTAATGTAGGGTCTGAGAGCTGATCCTGTCTCAACTTTCTCTTTGTAACCCTTCCCAGCTCCCATTCCACAGGAAGTCTGGCATTCTCTGAGAGCTGTGCCTCACTGTCAGCCTGGGTACTACTACTTACCTCTGCCCTTGCAGTCACTCTGTCCAAGGGAACACCTGTACCCACCAGCGGCTGTGGCTTACCTTCAGTCTCACTGCTACAGGTGGCTCCCTCTCTGAAGTAATCAAAACACCAGTCCTAGCTTCAAGTCTGTGGTCTGTCTTGGCCCCCTCAGACTACAGACCCACAGGTTTGTCTCCGAGCCTGCCTGCATGTAACTGCATGCGCACAAGGTACTGCATTATCACAATCATTCCCTATCAGGACATCTGCAGGGATATCTTCAAACACACCTATTTGCTTACTTCCTTTTTCACCATCCCCAGTCAAGGTGAAGCCTAGCCAAAGGTATTTTGAATGGGGTCCCTCCTAAAGCTCTGACTGGAATAGACTGCCCAAGCAAGTAGTGCTCATCTTTAACCATTGCAGGCTTCACAATGATTAGGTCTGAAGCTGTGTCTCTCTTAGCAGTGGCCTCTTTTCCATCTACTAAGATAGGATATAACCTCTTGTAGTTTGGTACACTGCTTGTCTCCAGACAACTTACTGATGGCATTCTGTCATTCCCACTTACTGGCTCTCCCACCTTTTGTTCCCCACCTTGCCTCTGTGGACATCTATATGCTACATGGCCCCACTAGTTGCATTTAAAATTTTTAACCATTGGTCCTGGACATGTACCTGGACTAGTGGCTTCCCCTGCTACTGGTGGACTCTGTTAGGGCTGTTTAGGCTGCCCACCATGGGTTCCCTAAGATCCATGTGCAGCACTGGGTATCCGTTTTCTGTGCAGTGATGCCATGCTTGCTAGGTATAGGTCTCCCTTTTCCCTAACTCATCTGCTGTGTTACATTCTCTATCTGCTAAACAGATTCTCATGTCCTCAGACAAAGTGCTAAGGGCTTATTCCCTCATGAAATGTCTGCAGCCCTTCAAAAGTGGTAACATGACACCCACCCACTCATCCACCTATGAAAATAAGTGCTTAGTTCATCAACATATTCAGACACACTTTCATCTGCCTTGTGTCTATGCTCACAAAAGTATTTCCTATAAGCGGCATGCATCTGGAGGACTTTCGGTCAACAAATGATAAATAAATAAATAAATAAGCTTCAGGTGTTAACTTAACAAATTCTAACAGACAATTTTTAACAGTATTATAATTTAAGCAATCAGTATCAGACAATTTAGAAATAGCAGTTACAGCTTTTCCATGGAGTAAGGGGGTCAGGAACTGTACTCAGAGCCCTTGGTCAACATTATACTGTTTACATACCCTTTCAAATATATGAACAAAACTATCAAAAATATCCCCCTCTGAAATTGTGGTAGACATTTACTGACATTTGTTGCTTCTGGGGTTCAGTTACTCCCTTCCCCATTACTTCCATGACCCTGGCAAAGAGTCGGCATCTCCTTCTTATGTTGCCTCTGCTTCTAATTCTTCTCAGCTTCCAGACATCACAGTTTTTCATTTTCCTCAGCCTCCAGATGTCTCAGTCTTTCTGCTGGTTCTATTTCCAAATGTTAGTCCTCCAGTTCAAGTCTCTTTAACTCCAGACAGATTTTTTAAGCCCTCAGTGGAAAGTTTGAACTGTCCATTTTCTGACAGCTGTACCTCCCAAGGCCAGTCTGATTGTCCTCATGGTTGCTGCTCTGTGATGTAGTTGTGGCTAAGGCTGCAATGATCTCTGCATTAGTAAGGTTGGCATGCACCAGTCCTTTGTCTTGGCATATCTCAGCCAACTGCCTCCTTGTCAGCTTGCCATACTCATCTGCTGACATCCTTGCCAGCTGTACCTGACTCAGTAAGAGAACAAAAAATAAATAAAACAATTGTGATATGGATCTCTGAATGTTCACTGCGTGGCTGATTGAAAGTGCAAACACCTTCCTTAGTGACCACTGTTTACAGGCTACAGAAATTCAATATCCACACCATTGAATCCTAATGTGTGGATCTCCCACCAGTAATCAAACAATATATGTGATATGGATATCCTACCACTGACCACCAATATATGTGATGCCCAGCACTAGCCCAGTAATCAAGGGGCCTCAGTCCTCACGATTAGCACCAGTGGGGGATGTACATTGGGAGGATGACAAGTACACACACAGTAAAGTGCAATTTCCCTTAAGAGCACACAGAGACCACAGTCAGTCTGGGGCTGTTTTTTCCATCTTTCTCCAGATCCCCAATAAGATTGTCCACTGGGACAGCTATAGAGCTGAGATCTCAGCTGAGTGGCCAAGCCAAGACCTCCAACACCCTCTCTGTCCAACCAGTGCTTCTTGTTAATGCCCAAGTAGCTGACACACACACTCTTTGACATTTGATTTACACACACACGCACACACACACACACACACACACACACACACACACACACACACACACACACACACACACACACACACACACCTGGGAAAGGCTGGCACAGGTTTACTAGCTATGCCTCCTTCTGCCCAGACTATAAGGTAGTTTTGTCAGCCACCAGCCACTCCTTATCAGCTACTCTAATGCCCTTAACAAAGGGTGGCCAATCATACTGTGTAATGTTACTATTAATCCAAATGGTAGTCTGATCAAGAGCAAGGCTATTACGAGTGGCCCACGATGTCACCAAATAAATCTGCAAGTACTTTCAGAACTTAAATGTCTTACAAATATCAGCTACAAGGAAAGGTTTAAATATATATAATAAATAAAAAAACAAGAAAATACTCAGTAAATAATCACAGTTACATCAGAGTTGAAAATCACAATAAATATTTAAAATAACATTGCAGGAGAGTCTCAAATAAATAAAGAAAACATCTAAGCTATACTTCACTATATTCCTGACTGTATCTAAGAGAAATTACTCTATCCCAGTTAACTTACTTACAGGGCAAACAGCAGATGTGGTGAGTGGATGTACTTGTCAGGTGAAAGACAAAATACAAAATGCCCAGTCTCTCTCTCTCTCTCAGAGACTTCTTAAATTAAAATTTGAAATATTACTGTTGGGGTAGCTTGCAACATGACATCACGTCTTGTCATATGACTATCCCAGGTGAAACTCCCCACTGCAGCTGGTAGCATTTAGCATCCACCTGTGAAAACACATAGACCTTAGATCTTTTGGCAAATGGTGGAAGTCGTAAAATAATTAACATTCCTCCACATTTAAAGACAATACAAAAAACTTCTAGTTCTAGACATTATGTTTCCTGTTGCACTGAAACTGAAAGATTAACATCTCTTTTATTTATGGCCCAGCCATAAAGTAACTCAACCTCAACCATTCTTCTGAAGTTTTGTAGTTAATCTCCTGTGTTTCAATCTCCCCTGTTAAAATATATACATCTAAACAGTTACAATAGTGCATATACATTTCTGCTCAGTACTTTAAAAAATATCTCTTCAGTACACATCTGTACAATATGACATACAGTTCTAATACATCTGTAACACAATCATCAGTACTTTTCCATTAATGGGGCAGCAGGTGAGAAGTACGGTTGATGTGAAGTCAGTGCTGCTTATAGTACTGCATTGCTTTTTGTGACCTGTAACAGGTAGTTGTTTGAAAACAGCTCAATGTCTCTGATACAGAAAGTCTTGCATTTGCTTGTCTTTTAAGACCTAGTAATATGGTAAAGAAAACAAGATGAAACTTTCAAGCAAGTGACCATTCACAAGGCAAGCCCCGCTCTAACATTACCTGCAGAGGATGTCCAACTCCAAAATATAGAAGTCAAGGCAGCTCTGGCTCTTTGCTGCCATCTACGGCAGAATGGGGATTGATTGGCACCATTTGGTCATCACGTTTGCTTTCAAGTCTTCCTGTGAGTTATTAATTTGTATAACCCACAAACAGGTTACTGCTTTACTTCACACCAGTTAAGTGTCTCACGGATTACACAGCGCAGACCTTTGTACATTAAGCTAGATGTCCACACATCACTAAACACAAAATTCCACTATGAATCTGCTTTTAGGATTTGTTTCACTGAAATAAATTACTCAATTAAATGTTAAGATTACTAATTACTTTCCCTAGATCAGGCAGATTTTGTGGTTGATACTTTTTGAATGGAAGCATTCCTTCCACTTCCTGCTCAGAAGTCTTATTTTCGCCTGCTGCCCCGTTAACCATTTTTATGAAGTAACACTGCATGTTTGGATGACTATCTGTAGAAGTGTCACTGACTTGGGAGGGAATCAGTAACAGTCTGACAACAAAGGCAAAATTAAAAGTCCAATACAACAACAAAAAAGCATCACTGACTTGCGAGCCAAAATCAGTAGCACTCTCACAAGAAAGGCAAGATTACAAGCACAACACAAGAATTACATAACTAGTAATGACGTGGCAAAATGAATAATACTGTGAGGAGGAAGCCAAAGTGACAAGCACAAAAACATAAGCAGCGCTGATTACTCTACTGACTTATTTTATTATAAAATAAGAGACGATTTTATTTTTAATACAAAAAATAGAAAATATTACATCAGCTGTTGCTAATATCCACTACCGCGTTGAACTTCAAAGTGTTGCCCCGATAAAGGAAAAGTGCCCAAGCATTTTACATGAGCATGTTGACATTCACAATTGACACAGAAATACTTACAAAATTCCAGACAGCTAGGCTGGCAGTATCTCCTTCTGTCACACTTTCATATAAATCATATTAATATTCACAAATGACATATAATTATTTACAAAATTCCAGCTAGCTGGGCTGGCACTATTTCCCTTTGTCACAGGTAAACCGTTAGGTAGAACAAACCTTGTTTCAAGATTGAAGTGCCCACTTTTTTGACAGTTATAATAATTTAGAGAAGTAAAGTCTAGTAAAATTCATTAATGACATTATTAGCTAGTGTTCATGCTAGTAACCCACCTTAATGGGGCATATGGAGGCCCAGTCTTACAAACGTCCAGATTCTAATGTAGTAACTTTACTATTAGTATGTTGGCATGATAAGATAATTAATGAGCATGAAACATGCTTATAAAACATTCCATATAGTGGTTGATTAGCAAGAACAGACTCAAAATGTCCTAAAAAACATGGCAAAAACATACTGCATAAAAAATAGCTTTAATTATATATTTTTTATTTATTTATTTTTATTTTGTTTACCTGGAAAATCTGACTGGGCAGAACCCATTTTCAGGGGAAGCCCAGGGAGAAAAGCTTCAGATGGAAATAATGCATAAAAAACATAGGCATAATGACATTATCTATACAGAGATATCTTAATTTAAAGTAGTTATACAATAGCTACTAGATTAGATAGCGCTGGATGAGCTCATCTATTGTTGAAACAATTAAGTTTTCTAACGTTCAACATACTTTATTCGAAATTGTGGTGTTTAGTCCTGGCTTTTTGAAAGCATTAAGTTGAAGTTGCCAAGCAAGTTCTCCCTTTTCCAAAAAAAT